>NC_061511.1:68804322-68844062 GCF_022539505.1 Lolium rigidum
CTCGTATCTGGATCCTCACTGGCCATTGGCCAAGATCTCCCTACCACTAAAAAGTAAAAACATATACATATGTGGAGTCTTATCTGTGGTTTGGTGGGGTAAATGGAGTAAGCAAATCTGAATTTCAGTTATTGCAAAGTTAAATAAGTATCCGAAACCAGTAAAGTGAAACCTCATGATTCCAGTCACAGGAAGAATGATGGAAAAGATGTCAAGAGGAAAAGAATGATCTGAGTGGAACAATTGATGTCGAGAAACTATTGATGACATGGATACAACATGAAGAGTAGGCATCAGCTGATGATTGCAAAAGTAAAGTATGTGTAAGTCCTCCCACTAAATGAAATATAAGAGCCTCTTAAAACATAATTGCCGGCACACTCTCTTTTGGTTTTCTTTTGGTTCTTGGTTGGCAGCACACTTCTCTTTTTTTCTTTCTTTCTTTTTCTTTTTTCTTTCTCTTTTCCTCTAGATGCCAGCATTGTTTCTTTTTTTCTTTTCTGTTTAGTATATATTTAGAGTTGCCGACATATGGCAGGCTCCATTTACAAATGACTGCTAGGAGTAATTCGATGCATGATGAGTGCCATCAATGATATATCCTCATGAATATATCAAAGAGGAACAATATGCAAAATCTACGTAATAGTCTAATGGATAGACCAATGGATTGATCCAAGGAGTCAATGGAATGATACAAAAGAAATGATTGGCTTTCAAGAGCTTTAAACTATTGGATGACTCTGTTTCCAAGGGACTGGACACCATAAAATGAACTCTCCCACTGAGTTTTATCGGAAAATAACAAGTGTGCAAACCCTATATAATAGGCTGACACTGATGCACAAATGAATGAAGTGACTTATACAAAGAGAATGGATACACCGGCGTCAGAATGGTACAAGTGGCTTATGCGAGATTGCAATGCATGAATTGTGATGACGAGTGTCAGAGGGTAGCAATTGAAGGATACAAAAAGAGTGACTGGCTTTCAAGAGCTTCTGACTAGATGGATACATAATTAACAAAGCTCACTAAATATTCAGATTGCACAAATGATGGTTCAGTTTTTGTTGCGTATGGCTCTGGTGGGACAAAATAATAATCTAAACATATGGGAGCTAGAATGTGACCAAATAAATTTGTGCACGATCTCAGGTAAACAAGCATTTGAATAAAGCGAGAAAAATAATACCGTTGCTCATGCCAGCATTCTTGTCTTCAGTTATTCCTTAACCTGCACTGGTATTACAACAATTTAAATTCTATATGAAGGCGTCTGGAAATTGTAATTTGTACATGATACCCATCTCTGACTCAACTAGCAATCAATACACTATATCCTACAATCTCCTGATTTCAAATATACAAGGGGAAAGAGCCATTTACCTTAGTGCAGATTGATATTGGGACAGCAGATTTGTTACTGCAAATAGGTGACCTAACTTGATGAGTGGAGAATCATCTGCCTATTGCCTCTAATATCTTTCAAGTAGAAAAAATTCTTGATTATTCCAGGATTCACCAAAACGCATATCACCCCTTGCCAGTTCAGCTCTTAGAATTTCAGGTTCAAGATAAATGGCAGATTCATACAGTTTCCTTGCCTGCAAATATGCCAAATATATTAATAGCTTGCCGAAGTGCACCATTATTGAGGAAAGGCATAGAGAATAAAATCATGAGAGACGTCTTTGCAGAAAACTTACCTTGCACATCATCGGGTAACTTGAGATCCGTTGCAGAATGGTCCAAAAGCTTCGTTCTTTTTGCAGGTTGACTGGTCCATAACCTGGATTGCTTCATATGCAGTGAATAATCCACCATTGCATGTATGAAGTTCTAGATAAGCATGAACCAACCTGAAGTATATCATGTTAGGATCAATTAGCAGAGCAGCAAATGAGTTTAACATGAACTTTTTTGGCAGCAGTTCCAAGGCTCCAAGTCTATATTTTATTTACCTTGGTTTAGTCAGTACGTATTCGCCTTTTCGAATGACTTCCATTAACTTTTCTTACTTCTGTTTGACCTCGTCATTTCCATGACAACTCACATCTAACTCTTTTGGTGAATTGTGGATGTCTCCTTGGGCAGCTGACTGCATAGGCTGCACACAACCATGACCTTTAAGTTGTCGAAGTCGGTAAGCCTGTGTAGCTCTGCCAGGAGGCATTGAAGTTAGGCAAGTTTGCAGGTGTGCAGTGCAATAGTATCTAAACAAAAGACTGGGCAAATGTGAGTTCTGATTGAGATCATGCAGATAGAGAACAAGAATTGTACTACGCTGTTGAAGAAAAACTCAAAAAGAAATTTGTAAATTAACCTTAGGCAGTCATAATGGAGATCTTCTGAAGTCTTTGGATACATTCTCTTGGAGTGTGAACCTTCTGACAATGTTCCCTGGACCGATGAAAGGGGAATGCCAAAGTTAACAAAGGTTTCGATAAAAAACAAGTTAACTAGGGTGATTCCTATTTATGCTATCAAAATCGGAAGAAGAAAATGGAGCTTATAGATCAAAATGGATCATAAAGTAGTGGTTTCAACAACAGTACTATTGAAAGTTTTGTTCAGTTCAGTAACTTACTAAGCGGTCAGCCTTTAAAGGGCGTAGCTTTCACATCTGTTGCAATACGAAGTATACCCAAGACTGCATACCATTTTCTGGAAAGGGAAATCAATACTTCAAAGATTTGAAAAAATAAATGCAACATTATATATGAAAACTGAGGAACCAGAGTGTTATATTATTTGAAAACTATGTTCAATTCTGGAACTTACGAAGCAGTAACATCTGCAGTAATTGGAACGCTAGAGCACCAACTCTTCACTAGTCACGGCAGAAGTGTAATTACAACGTATCAACAAGGCCACTAGAACAAGCATTAGAACAGCTGCACAAAAGGCCAAATAGATGGTGAATACATCAGAGGTTTCATCCAGGAAGGAAAACAGAGAAATTCTGTGATGCCATTAACTGTGGATCACACGGTTTCCCCAATATTTCTTTGCTGGAGTGAAGTTCCATTTTGGCTGTACTTACCAGGTTTATGTACATGAAGAAGATACCACACAGGAGATCCTCTTCTGTGTGAACTCTGTGCATCCATGGAGATAGTCCTACAAGGCTAGAAGAATGTACAACTCCCAAGAAGCCCTGCAGGATAGATAGAAATGCAGACTGTTCAGATTATTAAGTAATGAGGTAAATCAAACAAAAGAAGGTGACTTGTGGGTGTGGTATGATGGAAAAAGCAAGGGTAATTGTGAGGATTGAGGATGGGAACAAAACAAGGAAGCGCATTGTTACCTTAGATTAGTTTATAGTCTGATTAGTGGGATGGTCCCCACTAACCGTCTGCATCGCTGTTTTAGCTTCTCGTTTTCGCATTCACTGACATCCAACTCTTGCAGTGAGCCGGGGAGGCCATTCCTGGGCAGCGACCGGATGGCTGGACAACTCTCGATCTCGCAATCTCTTGAGGTTGGTGAGCTTGTGCAGCCCTGCTGGGAGACACCGCAGCTTGATGCAGTCCCTTGACACTTAACTCTTGCAGGGAACTCGGGAGGTCATTCCTGGGCAGCGACCGCATGGCTGGACACTCATAGATCTCATAATCTCTCGAGGCTGGTGAGCTTGCGTAGCCCTGACGGGAGGCACCGCAGCTTTTGGCACCACTGAAATTGGAGCTCCTTGAGGGAGGTGAGGAGGGAAAGGGCCTCCTCTTGCTGCTCTGTGAAGCGCTCCACCTCTTTGTTGAATTCAAGAGATAATCTGGTGAGGGATGGAGCGAGGAGACGGCAGATCGGCTGAGCAAGGGCTCCTGCGATGTCGTCCGTCTCGAATTCCTGCAATTTGGAGGATGGCTGCTCTTCTCCACCCTGCAGCCCTCGCGCGGGGTCCCAACCAGCAAAGAAATTGGGGATATGGCGGACTTCTAATGTGGTGAGCTGGCCCTGGGTGAGGAGATGCAACAGGCCCTCGTGCCTTAAATGCTGGCCCCAATATGTAACTCTTAATTCCTGGAGAGAGGTGAGGTTGGAGAGGGGCACCAGCGTGTCCATGCCCTCCATACGATCTTCAAGAACGAGGCGTTGCAAGGAGGATTGGAAAGGGCAACAGGAAGAGGCATCCGAATCCTTGTAGGCGGAGAGGAATTTGGGGCAATTTTCTACTACGATTTCCTCGAGGGAGCGCATGGCCTGGAGACCTCCTCCTCCTCCTGCCCCGCGGGTCTGGGCAGTCAGGATAAGCTCTGGACAATTCACGATACTAAAATACTTCAGAGAATCGGAGAGATGGGCTGGTAAGAGCAGCAGCCCATCATGTCCTTCTTGTTCCGCAGCAACCTCCTCTGCTACTTCTTGTTGTTGACCTCTTCCTTGTGGATCCTGCAATTTAACAACCGGAGAAGCTGGCACTGATAGCGATGTTACCGGTTGTTTATGTTCGGCCTCTATGTCCAACCGTGTTATCTTGTCGCACTTATGTATTTGCAGGCGAGACAGATCAGGGAGATGAGAGAGTAGACGTGTTAGTTCCTGCCCGCTAGCAGTCCACCCTATTATATCAAGACGGGTAACCGGAAGCTGCCATTTCACATCACTTTTTACTAACGGCAGAAACACAATACCAGAATTACTTATTTTGAGGGTCTTTAACGAGGTTAGCATTTGAAGGTGTTTATTAGACAGAGGTGGGCAGTTTTCAAAACTCAATTCTTGTAGATGGGTTAACTTATCGAACGCCAAGACCGTCTCGTCTAGGCTTGGCAGAGCATCATTACCTTTCATTTTCAAAGAGACGGATGATTTGTTTGAGTAACTTAACAGCTCCAGACCTCTTCCTACATGTTGTAGTGTAACATTGCACAAAGTGCTGACTATAAGGAGTAGGAGGCAGTGACAAGAGTTCTGGGCAATTCTCTATTTTAATCTCTCTTAGTCTAGGAAACCAAGTCACATTCAAATCTCCTTCCGGAGGGTGGCAAGTAGTATAAGATGAAAACGGGAGCTTAGTTAGTTCAGGGCAATCCTTCACAATGAGGACTTCTATTACTGAGAAGTACCAAGGGCAAAATTCATTTGCTACCCACCTTTTAAATCTTGGCAACCCAATGAGTTCTAGTCTTTTCAAGTTATGAAAGTTCGGACCTCTAATGCAACCGAAATACTCTTCTCCAGTCTCGTGAACCAGATATAGCTCTCCAAGCGGTGGAATGGATTCCCACTCAGTGCTGTCAAGTCGGAGAGCCTCCAGACCTCTAGTGGACAAATTTGTACCTAGCCATGTAGGGCAAGTAGAGCCTCCATGCCCATCAATGCATAGCTCATGAATATTGTTGTGTGGCCGAAGGCTTTCAAGTATGTTGATCTTCTGCGGAAGGATTTATGCTAGACCGTTTTTTATTCCAGTTGAGTGTTAATTTTTGCAAACGGTTTTTGTATGATAGTTTTGCTTCATGTGCCTCATTTACTACTGCATTCTCAAGATTATAAATGCCAAGTGATCCTCCTAGCTCTTCTAGTTTCCCCAGCTCCCTTAATTCAAAACCACCACTTTCTTTTCTAACTTCAAATCTCTGTAGCTCTTGTAAGCTATGTAGTTTTCCCACATTAAAAATATTTGAGTGGAATTCATCATTATGAGATAGAAAATGCCGCAGTTTTTCAAGGTTAGTCATATCTCCAAGCAAACTATGAGAACTGTACCAGTGTTGTATGTCTAGGACCCTTAATTGATAGAATCTCGAGATAATTCCTTGGTAAATGTTCTTTACAGCCATAGTCTTGGAGACACAAGTCGCAGGTAGCGAAGATGGACAAGGTTTGGAGACAGTTGTGCAATAGAGACTGCACAGGGTAGTACATTGTTGACAAAAAGACAACACGCAAAGATTTTGCATTTTTAAATAAATCACTGAACATGCGAAGAAAGCATTGCATCATAACTTCCAAACAACATCAAAGTGCGTAGATTCTCAAATTTGATTATGTTCCTTATTTTATCTAGTCCTTTCTTCAAATTTTCTTCCTCAGCTCCATCCAGTACTATTAGCTGATCAATGCAACTAATGGACATGTGATAGATTGATGGTCCAATTTCTAGAGCTCTTAGACTAGAAGAAGCTATATGCAGACATTCTTGTGATGAAACCTTCAATGCCAAATCATGCAGCAGGTCATGCATAACATAGTAGTGTCTACCTAGAAGGGTCTGTTTCTTTTTTGAAAAATCCATAATTAACTAATTCATTCAGGTTGTGACACCCTATATCTTCAATTCTTTTGGTTGTATGACCTGGATGTAAGATGTCAAGTCCTATCCAGAAGTGAATTAGCTCCTCAGATCGTCAAACTTGTAATCCTCTGGAAATAATGCACAAGAGGAAAAACATTGTTGCAGGCGAAAAGGAAGGTAGTCATAGCTAAGCTTCAATGCGGGCATAATATCGTTATCACGGGTTTGTGATTTCCCATTCTCTACTTTCAAGAACTCTCGTCCAAATAATCTACAGTTAGGGTCTTGTCTCAGCAAGCTACCCACAGTTTTTGCTGCAAGAGGAGAACCCTTCAACTTTTCAACAATCTTTTCCCCAATTTCAAGCAAGTTTTTATCAATATATTGTCGATTAGTTTCACCAAAGACGTATGCTACAAAAAGGCTCCAATATTCTTTCGGCTCCAAACCTTCTAGTTGTAAGAGTTCATCTCCTTTCTTAACCATTTCAGCGACTTCAAGGAATCGAGTTGTGATTAGAATTATGTCTCCGTTTCCTTGCACCTTTTTAAAGGGAACTAGCAATCTATTCCACTCATCTTCATTACCATATTTCCAAATATCATCCAAAACAAGTAAAAATCTTCTGTTTTTTAGTCTTTTTTCAATCAATTTCTGAAGTTGGTCCAGGTTTTGAACCTCATTATCCGGTCTGTCATTTTTTTCATCTTCAGCTTTAGGAATGGAGCTCACAATCTCTCGTGTTAACTTATACACACTAAAGTCAAGAGATACACACACCCAAACTCGAATTTGGAAATGTTCTTCAACTCTTTTGCTATTATATATGTAGTGAGTGAGAGTAGTCTTTCCTATGCCCCCAGGACCAACTATAGGAATGACAGTGAGATCTCTATGAATGTTTTCAACATTTGTAATGTCCACGACAATGGTGTTCTTCTGTTGGTCCCTCCCATACATCAATATGACTCTAATGGTCCTGAGGTGGTCATGGGTCCTATTTCCAGAAGCAGAATTAACAATGCCATGGTCTAGATCCCTGTAACTCTAGCTGAGAACCTAGAATAATGTGGAGACGCTCTAGCACGCAGCGGCTTTAGTTCTGTCTGCGATACATTTCATCCTTTCTAGAGACGCCCACCCTATCAAATTTTAACTTTGGTACTCTGCTAGGGACAATCTTACTATCATCCAGTAACAGACAGGAGGAGAAGAGCAGAGGAGTCGTTTACCGAAGGCACTGGGTGGCGGTAGCGAGCACGGGAGGCGAGCCGGCGCACGCACTTGCTGGGTATTCCTGGTCAGACTCCTTGTCGGACTCCTCATCGGAGTTCTCGTCAGAACCACGAGCAGCAGGCAAGCACGAGGCGCAACAGAACTGCTTGGCGGCGGCACTGGCGACGTGGGCGGTGTTACGGGCACCGGAGGTGAGGCTGGCGCGCAGCAGCGTTGACAGGACTCGTCGTCACACGAGAGCTGCCTGGCGGCGGCACCGGCGACGTGGCGAACGACTCGGACGAGGTTGCGGCCGCACCCGAGGTCTTCGACGGCTTCGGAGGAGCCGTCGATCTCGTCCTGGATGCGGAAGTAGTCGAGCTCGCCGAGCGCGTTCTCGCGCTTCGTACCCCAGGTCGCCGCAGCTTCTGCAGCAGGACCGCCAGCGCGGGGTTGTCGGATCTCCACTCGCAGAGCACGGTTGAGCATGCCCTGCGCGCAGAGCAGCTCCGTCTTGAGGGCATCGATGTTGGGCTCGAGCTCCGTGCTGGCCGCCCACAGCCTCCACCAGGCCGTCGGACAGAGGGCTCAGCGCCTTGCTCACCACCCATTGCGCCCCGGCGACGGCGCCGCCCTTAATCAGGGCCGCCTCCATCAGCAGCGGCTGGCAAACAGGTTTTTTTTTTTGTTTTTCTTTCGGGGAAAACAGGCAAAAGATGCGGATTGTGATTGCTGCTCGGAGATGAGCGTGCAGATCAAAGGAGCGAATTGCTTGGAGCAAACTACGTTTTTTTGGAAGATGGCTAACTACATTTTTTGGGATTTTCTGGAAAATGGTTGCGAATGCAATGGCTTGTCGGAGATGAGCGGAAGAGGATGCAGAGTTGTTTGGAGGCGTTGGTGTTGGTGTGTTTTGGAAAGGGAGTGGATGATCAGAGACGAGAGAGATGATCCATCTATAAAGATCCGACGAGGCCGACTATGTCAAGCGAATCCTGCCAGGTATCATTGCTCGGCCCCCACCGCCTGCGTCGTGTCTGAACTCTGAGACACGCCGGACACTGCAGCGTCTCTCTCCCCGGCGCGACGACCCACCGCGACGACCGCTGCAGTACAAAGGCCTTTCCAGCTGCGCGCCACTCACCTATCACTTCGTTCATGTAGCAGCCAGTAGCCCATCAATGGCTCCAGTCTCTGTGCCTGACGTGCTCTGTTTGTCATAGTAGAACCAGTAATGCTACATCTACGCAATCATCTTACGGAATTATCTTACGGGCATTATGTGGCTCAACACGATTGGATACCCTGGAGCAGTTATCCCGAGACTTTCTCATCCAGATTCACAATTGATAGCCACGTTATCCCGTAAGTTCAGTCCGTAACCTATCTGCCCGTAACTCCAGCATTTCCGAATTTGACCCATGGGTAAAAGTGCCATGCTTAATATATACTTGGACGCTGAATTAGTGAAGGTATGTAGGTCCTTGGGGTCATCTCTTCGTTTTTTTAAAAAACCAACGAGTTGACATTTTAAAGAAAAACATTAAAACTACGGGAACTAACAATCCAATTAAAAATAAAACAAGAAATGCTCTGGAAAAAAATTAGGGGAGGTCAGAGAAATGAGAACACTTTTTCCCCGGGGGGAAATAAGAACACGTTTGCCCATGTTATTAAAATTTCTGTTGTTTTCCTCAGGTGACCAGAAATATAAAAAATAATGTATTGTTAAAATTTATTGAACGTAAAATGCCGCTAGATGTGTCATCTAACCTGTAGAAAAGATCACCTGTTTCAATTCTTTTTTTTTACGCAAGTATGCTGAAATTTATTCAGTTGTTTTCATTGTTGGTTGTTTTGTAACTTTTTTTTGTTCAATAAAACCTTCCTTGATAGTAAGATTAAATCTGAGCTGCCAGGTTATTGCTTCACCCGTCAATAATTCTGTCCATGTGAAGGGTATCCAATCGTGTTGAGCCACATAATGCCCGTAAGATAATTCCGTAAGATGATTGCGTAGGTGTAGCATTACTGGGTCAAATTATACCTACAAATACCAAACAGATAATTTTATACTTTGAGTCGCATTAAAAAAACGTTTTAAATGGTGTAATTTTATAATAAATAATTTATATTTTGTTGATCAAATTTATGATTAAATTTTTTGTTAACTATGCATGGGCCTAACAAACCGGTACGAAGGAAGTACCATACGAGAAAAATGATTTAGTAAAACAAATAACTTCTCCCTACATCACTTTTTCGAATCTTCTTTCTTAGATGTACGGTTTCAGTGGGGAATATCATGCTTCTGTGAAACAACATTCATACATCACCTTCTTGCAATTTCCGCCGGAGTGTCATGGCTCTTCATCACTCCCGGCTGTTGTGGCAATACTAAAAGAGTAGATAGGAAAAAAAACGTGATGTGCTCTCGAGCACACCCATCACAGTGTCAAAACATAAAAATAATGTAGACGGTGAGAAACACATACATGTGTTTCTTGCAACTTCTTTCTTACATGTGCAGTTTCAGTAACAACTAAGCTTCCTCAGTTTGATCATTTATACTTTTTAGTGGTGTATATCATGCATCTGTGAAACACGTACATACATCACCTTCTTGCAATTTCCGCCGGAGTGTCATGGCTCTTAATCACTCCCCGCTGCTGTGGCAATACTAAAAGAGTATATAGGAAAAAAAAAAACATGATGTGCTCTCGAGCACACCCATCACAGTGTCAAAACATAAAAATAATGTAGACGGTGTGAAGAAGCTTGCATGTCCACTTAAATGCATATGTGCTGTTTTTGGTGATTCCGCATATATTTTTTATGTGGGGTTCTTTCATGTTGAGACAGACTTACCAGCACCGTTGCTATCAGCATTCATTTTTTTTACTTTGAATCTCACATGTGTTTGTTATGTTTACTGGCCAATAAATCAAGCCTACCTATTCATTAAAAAAAACCTCAAAGTCGTACTCCCTCTGATCCGGTATTCTGGGCTTATTAGACTAGTCACAATGGGAAGTATCATACACTAGTATCATACACATGATACTAGTTTATGATACTACCTCATAATGCATAGTATCATAAGATAATATCATAGTATCATCACATTTAATGTTTTGTAGAATCTCAATACAAATTTGTGTACATGATGTGTTTGCCACTAAGTTTTCTAGTTTTATGTGCTATGATACGGTATCATATTATGATTCCACTTCCATCTCTCACCTTATTAATTGATGCGCCACATCAGATTTTTGCCAATATGACATGCATGATACTACTTATGATACTCCTATTGGGGCTAGTCTTAGGAATAGCACTACGACCAAGGTGCAAAACTATTGGCTACCATCAATTATCATGCCATTTTGATTTTTTCCATTAAGTATCGCTATTATGGTGGGCACGTGAAGCATCATTTTGGCCCACCTCATGCAAAGAAACCTTTTCACACAACCTAGGAAAAAGGAGAGAGAAGCATGTGTTGTGTTTAGGAGTAAATCTAGGAGGCAATTAATAAGGAAATTAAATGAAAGCAGGCCTTATTCCTTAGATGTTTTGAAACAAATAGTTTTTCACAAGGAGCCTAGAATACCGGACCGGAGGGAGTACCTGAAACCCTATTTGAAACTTACAAAGGTTACATGAACTTGTACCACGAATATGCCTGATAGAAATCTAAATTGAGGTCCTCACAAAACAGCAATGCCAGCAAAACAAGAAAATTTATGTTGCAGAAGGAATTCCTTATTAACGCAACACTACAATGTGCTACTTTACCAATGTAAATGCATTGGTGGCACCCACAACCCACCAAAATTCAAACTCTATGTTTGATATTTTGGTGTCACATAAAGATGAACTATTCTTTAGTAGAAGGTGAATGTGGTGACATCATCAATCTCAAGATCCGTTGGACCAGTTTCTTGAACTCGGTCTCTTGAAGGTGCTCATAGAGGTATAAGTTGTGTGTGCGTGCGATTATAAGTATGAATATATGTACGTATTTGTGAAGGCATTCTGTGTTTTGCAAAAGAAAATACATTGAAGCATGGCCAAGGTGAAGCTGGTTTCAACTTCCAATTGTAACATTTGAAGACGAGACCATTAGTACTCGGTCTACATGCTTCAAAACACTGCTTAGCTTCATTTTTAAGTTTAGTTTTCATTTGGAAGTAATGCAGTAGAGAGGGAGCCCCTACAAGAGTTTTGTTTTCAGAAAAATAAAAACCGAAATCTGCATCTATGAGGACTTTAAACCTAGGCGGATCTTTGGCGCATTTAAAAAGGCATGCTCTACAAAAATATTTATGTGGTGCATTAAAAAAATGCTCCACAAAATTATTGCGATTCTGTGGCGCATAATTAGGGCTTTTGTGGCGCATATTGATATATGCGCTACATAAATACACATTTATGTGGCGTATATTGATATGCACCACAGAAATATATATTTATGATATGCGTCATAGAAATACACATTTTCTAGCACATATTACTATATGCGCCACATATTTTTTATATTTAAATTATATTTTTAAAAAATTTACAAATTTTAGAATTTTTTCCAATTTTTGAACTTCTAGGGATTTTTATTTAAAAAAATCTAAAAAAATAGTATTTTTTTGGATATTTTGAATAATTTTTTTTCTAGATTCTTTTGATATTTTTGATTATTTTGAAATTTGAAATTTAGTTTTGTTTTTTGAAATTTTAGAATTTTTTAGATTCTTTTATAATTTTTGAACATTAAGGATTTTTTGATATTTTTGAAAAGTTTAGTTCTTTTTGAAATTTCAAATTTTTTAGAATTTCTCGCTTAATTGTTTTGAATTTATTAAATTATTTCATTTACAAAATACATTTTCCCTGAATTTTGTAATTTTTTGAAATTTTTGGCTTAAGAGGGTTGATATGATACTAATATAAGTAAAAGCTTTAGTAGAATAAGGGTAGCTCAATTAAATTGAACTTAGAAGTTAAGCGTGTTATATGTTCAAAAAAAATTCAAATATTTGTTTTTTTGGATTACTAGATGACCCGTTGCGCTATCGCGCAATGACGAAGGCTAACCATAGGGTTTCTCTTATTTTAGTACCGAATTACCGCGTTGTGCTATTGCACAAATTGCATAATTCAATAAGAATCTCAACCATAAGTTTTGGCTTATTTTAGTATCAGAGGGTTGGAGCGGAGCTGTACTCTTCTTGCCGATGTCATCACTGTAGTGGTAAAGGGAGGGCATTCGGGTTGGGTGGCCATCCAGGTGAGCTGTAACATCATTCGAGGTTGGAGTAGAGCTTTTGGATCGAGTAGAATAGTATCCGACAGGGCGTCCCATGGTGAGGTATAATAGTATGTTGTGTGGTTGTTGGAGGAAACGCCCTCGACAGCCCTTGTACTTTCATTTGGGTAGTGCTCTGGATGTCGCTTCCACTTTCCTTTGGGAAACACCCTCGATGACCCGTTGCGCTACCGTGCAATGGCAAAATCAAATCATAATTTAAATCATATAAAATTTAGCTTATTTTAGTATTAAGAATTAGCCCAGAATTTAACTGTTTTAGTGCCTTTAAGACCAAAGGTTTACACTAATTGGTCTTAAGTTTTATAGGTTGGTATATTACTTTATTTAAATAGGTGGACATTAACTGGAAATTCAATTCGGCTCCCGGGTGCGTATGCTTCCTCTACCAAAAAATTATATTTAGAAATGTCGAAATTTTTTGAAAAAAAACTCTACATGTACATCTCCATAATAAATGTGTGTTCATCAAGTTTCACGAATAACCAACATTTTATGTGGTCTACGTAAAAAAGAGAAAATTTGTCTTATGAAATTCCTATGCACATTCTACAGAAATTTAGTTAAAGGTTCAACAACACGATCTCACAACTAAAAATATTGCATGAAATGTTCGTACGATCGGATCGGGTTCACCATAGAAGATAGATAACATGTGAGCACCATCCAAGGCAAGCATTATACACCTTCAAAAGTTGATCGATCTTGCCATCACGGAAGTAGCTCCGATGAATTCTATTCACATGTAGAGCGAAAAAAAAACTGCAAGGCTATGTATCCTGTCTGCAAAATAAATTTAACAATATAGCATACATATTTATCAAATCATCACATGTAAGTATTGTATGAAAATCAGTGAACACAGGTGGGAAAACATCACTTTGAATGAAATGTTTGTTTATAAAGAAGTAACCTTTCTTTGATAAATGCAAGCATCATTTTTAATCTCCTGTTAAATTGAAAAGCCAAATCGAGGGCCACATCCATTCTCAAAGGCCAGAATTTATATGAACTGAATTTATAAGAGCCTGATGCGTCACTAAAGACAGAGACAGGCCAGAATAGAAGCCATAAGTTTTATCTTGTTATAGCTGGTATATATTTTTTTTGAACATTAGCTGGTATATATTGAAAGCCAAGTATTAGGCTTGGTGTCCAATCTTGCAGGAGAAAAATACCAAGTAATAAACTTCGTTGCCCAATCACCAAACTTCCATTCAGAAGGCTGCAGTTGTATATTTGGGACGGAGTCGCCTTAATATTATTTACTGAATTGCACGATGTGCGAATATGCAACATTTCACAAGGAATAGTTTATACAACATTGATATACTGAAACTCACTATACATGGATCATAACCAATAACATATATACCAGGAACGAAGCTCTGCTAAGCTCATATAATTAACAAGGCGTGACAAACTTCACCAGAGATCTTAATGCATATACAATGGGGTGGTGCCCTTGTTCCAGGAGCCAGTATTTCGGAAGTCATCTGACGCTAAGCTTATGAAATATGGCTGCCCAAGAAGCATCTGCACAGTAACACCATAAGGACAATACCGCATGCAAAGCTGAAGTATATAATCTATTTTATGACACAGGCTTACACAAAGAACTAAAACTAATTTAGTGTTGTTGTGTTAGGATGGGTATAAGAGCACGAGTACCTGGAATACCCGTTGGTAGGTTACTGGAACTACTTTACAACAGATGTTCAGGACATCATCTAATGATAAATGAGCACAAAACCAAACCTTCCCAAGAAGCTGATTAGCAAGAACATTCTACTCCGTCACCTCCCAAAAAGGCTCTAGAACATATGGTGATAATGTGCTTGGCTGCAACCTTTGAAAACAACCTGAAATTTGAGAAGAGTGGTCAAATTAGAACCATATATATTCCCTAACAAAAAGAAATGCGACCAAACATAGAAAAACACTACAAATATTGCATGGCAAGGGCAGTAAGCTATCCTAAACCTGATAAAGTGAAGAGAATAAGCATGAGTAGTTCGGGCTGAATCAGCTTCATTGGATAGCATACTATGCCATCGGGCTCATGGAGATCTGCACAACGAAAACTATCAAGCATTCATATTATATATCAATGTCGGCGCAATTACAATTCCAGCAATTAAACATCTACAGAAAATCTAAGTCAGGAACAGGTGCTGCTAGAATTATTTTTCAACAAGCTGGCTAAACTTTGTAATTAAATTATCAACTATTGGTGCAGGAAAAAGAGTCAATTCAAAGGTATATAATCCCCGCTTCTCTAACCAGAGGAAAACTTCTGGTTGGTGTTCAACCCTTTTGAAACTTTAACCATTAAATACTATATAGTACACATATATAGATCAAGCACAAGATCAGCGAGCGAGGGCATGTCATCACCTGATCCATTGAGTGAACAAACAAATCATACGCCTTTTTTCACCAAGTTGATTCTCACAAAAAGATCCTAATGCAACTGGATCTCTTCTATCTGAACCCAAATGCAGCAAACCAACAAATGCAGCACAAGAATAATCGCCGGTGTGAACCGAATTAGCATCACCTCCAACAATAAATAAAAAAGCCAATAAACGGAAGAGATGGCTATGACTTTCTCTGTACCCATGCGTGGCGAAAAATACTAAAGTAGGAGGAAGAACGAGAATAAAGAGCTCACATGGGGAAGTAATATTGACGAGTGACGAGACGCTGATATGCTCCGGCGAGCGGCGCCATGGCCGGCGCGCTCGTCACTGCTCCTCCACCACCGTCCCAGCGCTGCCCCTCGCTGCCCCTTCACCTCCGGCTGGCCCGTCTCCGGCCGCGCCCCTTCGCCTCTGGTCGTCGCCGGAGCGGATCCGCCCCGCGCCGGCCCATCTTCGGCCGCACCCGGCGCCTCCCCAAATCTGCACCCCCCATTTAGCATTTGTGTCAGGCGGCAAACAACAATCTAGGGTGTAACATCAAGCACAAGATACGCCAAACAAGCATAACCAAATCAGAGATTGCACACAAACTCAAGAGGAGACATGAAGGATTTGGTATACCTGCAGCTAAGTTGGAGAAGGCGAGGCCGCAGGCATGGACACCTCATCTAGCTCGACGTAAGAGGAATTAACCACCCAAAATAGATGGTAATGAAGGGAAACAGAAATACCACACATCGAGCAACTCAGAACCACGAGTCCGAGCAAAGATTGCTCGAATCAAGGCACACCCGAGTCTCGTACTATTACGGTATTTCCACCGATAATGAGTATATATAAGAATATGAAGTGCAATCCGTAATGAGACAGCGCCGAGCGAGCTAAATAGTTGTTGTATTGGGAGGGAGGTGTGTGCCATTCGCACAACTACATGAATGGCCATCCATATCAAATAAGGAAACCTGTAAACCCTGCAGATCAGTGAAACGACAATAAGAACATAGTTGAAAAATACCTTAAAATAGAATTATAGACACCAAGTTCAAAGAACTCTGAAGAACCACCAAAATCTTCTGAAATGTACGTCCTCTATGGCTCTATCAAAGTACAAATGACTCGAAGAGTCTAACCAGCGGCCTCCATGGTGTTGTCGCTACCAAGATGTTTAAAATGTGTACAATCGAACAAAACTGCTTGCATAAAAAAAATTCCATGGTACATTAGCATGCGATCCACCAAACTAAACTGAAAACCTTGCAATGGATATGGAGGCTTTGGTTTATCATGTTATTGTTGACGTCCGAAACCCACCGGCGGGCAGCGACGGGCAACACCGTAGAGCCGGGAACAACCTAGGGCTGCGGCTGGCCGAGGTCCCTCCGAGCGACGGCCCGCAAAGCCTTCTGGTCACACGTCCGATGCTGATTGCAAGGGCGTGCCACCTGACCTATACCTGGTCGGGAAGGTGATGGAGATGCCTCGCTTAGTTTCCCGCATGGCATACACGTAAACATTAAATACGAGCCTCGATCGGCTCTCGGGTTATCCCGTGAATCGGCTCAAGGAGCCGATCCACCCATGATTCGTACTGGGTGCACGAATATATGGTGGTCCTGCTTGATCAAGATAAAGCTAATGAGATCTACGATGATTTAGGGTTTTCACCGCATAATCGGATCATCCTACTCAGGATTGGGCCTCGCGGCCACGCACGGTGATCGTAAGTCGATCCTAGACAAGGCCTAAAAACCAACACGAGGTTGATCCCCGGAACATCCTGTCTAGGACTAACGAACGACACCCTACGTGCCGCTGGATCCTCCAGCCCCTTGTAAGGCCTAACTATTGCAGATATTAAACTAATCCTTGATGAACAAGGAGCAATCGTAACGGATCAGATCTACTAAATAACGATCAAGCGGGGTGCCGCCCCCACACCTAAGATAGGTGTGAGGGCGGCTAGATATGCAAGGGTTGCACTACGATAGCATGTTACGCGAAGAACTATGCTAACCCTAACACATCTATGATAACTACGTTGCTCGCCATCAACAAGGCTTCGATACGAGCAACGCATGAACAACGTGGAGCTTGTGCTGTCTAGATCGCAAGATGCGATCTAGGCAGCATGTTGCTTACCGGTAGAAACCCTCGAGATGAAGGAGTTGGCGATGCGCTGAGATTGATTTGGTTGGTTGAACGTTGGTTGTTGTTTATTCCATAAACCCTAGATACATATTTATAGTCCAGGGGACTTTCTACCGTGGGAATAATCCCCACCGTGCATGATACAAACTCTAACTTTTAATCTAAGATACAATCTACTATAACTAAAGATACACGGGCAATCTAGCCCAAACTCTTCGTGCAAGGCCGCTTCAGAGATTTTCCACGTGTAATCTTCCAAGCCCATCTCCCTTACGGCCCACCTCCTGATTTGGCCAAAATCTGGTGATAACACATGCCCCCCTGGTTTTGGTAATGATAATTTCAAAACAACTCTGTTTTTCCTTCGAAGGGTCATGTCGTGGCAGAGCAGACATGTCGCAGTATTCTTCATCATGATGCCCCGTCTTTTCGGGCTTCTCTGCAAAATTCGATAGCTTTGGCATCACTTCCTCGGAAACTGCAATGGCATTAAATTTCCACCAGGCTTCTCATTATTTAGCCGTGCCGATTGATTAGCCCTCTGCATCCCCTTCCTCTGTTCCAGCTATCGGCACCCAAAAAAAAACCCTTCTTCCTCTGTAGCGATGTCTTCCTCTTCCTCTGTCTCCTCCGGCCTCTCCCTCCAATCCTTCTCTTCGAGCGAGCCGGAGTGGAACTCTGATCACGCGCCAGAGGGCAACATGCCTCTGACCGATGGGGAAGAGGACCTCAAGTTCCTCATCGATGGGGAGCTGATAAGCGAAAGTGAAGACGACCTCCATCCCTGGGCGAACCCCACCTCCCCCGACGGGAAGGGGGACGAAGTAGAGGAAGAAGAAGAAAAAGAGGAGGGCGGCCCCTCTTCCCCCGCTAAGCTTCTGCCGGCCAAGCGATTCCGCGCTTGGGCGGACAGCGAAGACGATGATGATGACGAGGAGGAATAGGAGGAGGATGAATCCTCCTCCTCCATCGGGTATCCGCCGACCAAGCGCTTCCGCTCCTGGGCGGACAGCGAGGATGATGATGATGACGAGGAAGACGAGGCTCCGGCCAAGGGCTGGGGCAGCAGCGACGAGGAGCTTCCTGGGAGCAGCGCCGATGACATCGACGGCGGTGATGATGAGGACAGCGACGACTAGTAGAATAGGACTAGTAGTAGCAGTGCACTAGGCACCAGATCCCTCTTTTGAGAGCCATCGGCTCTTTCCTGTAAAGCCGCTCCTTTGAATTAATAAAAATTGTTCTTTCAATTAATCCAATTCCATTCCTTCCGCCTGTCATGCCAAGACCGATAGCAACGTATCGGATTCCTTTTCGTTTGGACGCCCGTGAAGCCGGACTCACATGTCGATCAGCCCATCAGTCAAGCACCTCTCAAATTCAGGCTGCGATTTGATATCCGACCATAATTTTTCGCAATTCCTTAGCCGATGACTACTCATCGGCTATTTTGAGACTCCAGTCCCTTTCCTTTTCTTGCAGCGACAAGACGGTCCAAAACCCGTAAAGCCGACAGCCTCCTTTTCCGGTTCCTCTCCGTAGCTTTAGCAGTCTTCCTCTGCAACACCTGAACTGCTTTCAGAGAAGATCACGATGCAGGGTCAATCGATGCGACTCCAATCGGCTCCCACAACAGAACATCTACCAAATTAGCTGCCCCCCGAGCCTTAATCAAGGTGAGAAAGCCGGCGAGGATGCACAGATCGTTGATCAGCTTTATACCACTGAACGTCGATGTTGATGTGAACTTTGAGCACATAGCCAGTGGGTCTTGGTCTTGTGTAACTGTACTAGAGTCGATGGCTGCGTATCGGCTGCTTCTCAATTCTAAAGTTGATGCCCTTGCATCGGCTGTCTGTTATGAAAAAAAATTTTACTGGCCGATTTTTCTTAATCAGCTCCCAGTGTTTCGCTGCCCATATGCTTACATATGTTTATCTGCACATGTTCGTCTGACTATATGCCCCCCAAGCCGAATCTGCCAGATGGCTGCAGATATCGGCTTTTGTGGTTAGCCAGGGCCCTGCACTTGCACGTCGGTTCCGCGGGGATTCGTGCTGATTTTCATCCGCCGACGTGGCCGCTGCTCAGTAGCTCGATGCTGAACACAAGCAAAACATGTGGTGAAGATAATTTTGGCCGATTACTGGAATCGGCCTCCATGTTGGTTGGAGCGCTGACTGAAGGTTCTGTACTGCCCCTTCATAGATTTCTGGGGCCGATCACAAAGATCAGCCTCACCCTGTTTGCTCATCTGTTTGTTCTTGCTACTCGGTCAGGCTGGTTGATAAAACCAGCCCAACCTCTGACTTGATGCGCCTGCTGTCGTCCACCTTGAGTGCATCGTAGAATCGTGGAGCACTAAGCTCCGTCGGAAGGACGAGCACCATGTTTGTACCAGCCGATGTTTCATCATCGGCGTTCCTTTGCTTGGGGCGCCACTCCATTTTCCGTGGACGACCCTCTTCGTCCAGGGTTCGCTGAACTTTCGCAGCCAGATCAGGTCGTGCCTTCCTTAACGTATGCAAGTATACCCTTTCGGCTTCCTCCAGACCGCGCAAATGCTGAACCCTGCGCTTTTGTGAACGGCTGAGTCCATCAGGGCACCACCTAGGACGGTGGTACCTGTCTTCTTCTTCTTGTCCCTCGTTTTCTGAATCCTCGAGATCTGCCCACCGAGGGGACTCAGCGCGTTTGCTTTGTGGCGGGAGAGGCCCTAAGCGCCTGAACACGGACACGTTGGCTACCTCCTTCTTCTTGTGGTTGCATTCGGGGCAATTGCCGATTGTGGGCAATCGGCTCATTCCTGAATCCCAGCAGTGTCTGAAGAAGGGGCAGTCCCGAGTGCTCGTCGTTGTCATCTTGCTCCCTTGATTCTTCTTTGGCACGGCGCTCGTGCTCCTCCTCATCGTGATCGTGCCGACGATGTCTTCTGGCTTCTCTAGCCAGACGATCTCTTTCATCATCATCGGTGGATCGTCGGCGTTGGTCATACTGACTCACATATTTGTTGAGGAGGTGATCAGAGAGGGGTCGCTGATATCTGATGTTCTTCACTTCTCCCTCTGTGACGTAGCGCTTGCCGTCATGACGGAGCCGATCGCGTGGAGCGGCTTCCTCTGTGTCCTTGCTACGAGAGCAGCTGCCCTCGTCTCCATCTTTGCCAGAGTGGTGCCCAGGTCCTACCATGTTGATGCTGAACGAGGATCCTGGCTGGCAACCTTCAGGGTAAATGCATTCTACCATGTTAACGGCGGGGAAGGGCTGGGTGTCGACCTTCATGGCGTACTGGTTGAAAATTAGACGCCCTTTTTCTATCGCCGCTTGGATGTGCTGACGCCACACCCTGCAGTCGTTGGTGGCATGGGAGAGCGAGTTATGCCATTTGCAGTATGGCTTTCCGTTCAGCTCTTGCACCGTGGGGAATTTGAGACCTTCAGGAATCGTCAACTGCTTCTCCTTGAGCAGGAGGTCGAAAATTTGCTCAGTCTTGGTCACGTCAAAATCAAATCCCCTGGGCGGGCCTGGTGGCTTTACCCATTTGCAGGACACGGGGTTCCTCCCCGAGTCCATTCAGCCACTCGCTACCTCTTGGTCTCCCGCAGGAACTTCGTCTTCCTCTCGCATCGACCAGGACTACTGCACGCTTGAATTTGTCCCGGTACAGGTCCGGGTGGCGCTGTTCATATGCCGACGGCTTCGAACCATGTGCGCCGGTGAGGGATAGTCTGCTTGGGAGGCCATGTCCTTGAGCGGTGTTGCGAGGCCCGCTACTGCCAACTCGACTGCTTCCTTTTCAGTTATGCGAACCGAATAACATCGGTTCCTAAGATTCCTGAAGCGCTGGATGTATTCTGTCACAGTTTCTCCACGCTTCTGACGTAGTTGTGCTAGATCGGCAATGCCGGACTCGGACACCTCTGAATGGTACTGCGTATGGAACTGCTCTTCCAACTGCTTCCAAGTCCGGATGGAGTCTGGTGGCAACGAGGTGTACCATCCGAAAGCCGATCCCGTGAGGGACTGTGAAAAGAGCCTCACGCGTAGTTGATCCGACACTGAAGCCGGTCCTAGTTGTGCCAAATATCGGCCCACGTGCTCGATGGAGCTGGAACCATCCGATCCACCGAATTTGGAGAAGTCGTGGAGCCGATATTTAGGTGGTAGCGGGATCATCTCGTAGTCGTCGGGGTACGGCTTGGAATAGCCGATTGCCCTCCGTTTCGGGACCATGCCGAACTGGTCTCTCAGTATGTTGCTGATCTGATCCGCTGTGCTGGCTGCAGGAGTTGAACTCTGAAGATTCGCCGGGGTGGCGTACTTAGCCAGCCATGTTTGTTTTTCCAGCTCGGAGCCAACTGCAGGAGCTGAGCTCTGGAGGTTTGTCGGGGTGGCGTACCTAGTTAGCCACGTCTGCTTCTCAATCTCTGTCGCTGACGTCCCTCCTGATTTCCCAGAAGTCCCTGATGTTGTGGCCTGGTTTGTGAGTGCCCAGTTACCACAATCTGGCACATACGTGCACGTGTACCCGTGAGGGATCTCCTTAGGCGCCTCAGGCAAGAACCGGTAGTCACTAGGGTCACCACCGATCTTGTAGACGACGAATGCCGGTGAAGCCGGCACTTCAGTGCTGCCAACGCATATGGCAGCGGTGGACGGGACCGGAGTGGCAACTCTCCTTGATGCGTCCCGAGAGCTGGTCCTGACGGCGAGTACTGGTGCCTCATGATCTCCTGGATCACGCGAAGAGCGACACGCTCCAACGTGTTGACCAGGTTCTCAGAGTGGCGGTGTAGCGAGTGAGCCACCAGGTAGTTGATCTCCTGCCGCAGGGACCTGGTGCGTTCTTCCGATGGGGCAGAGAGGTCTATCCCATCTAGTGCACCATTAGGCGAGAACCCCTTCCATCTGATGCCATGGGAACGGGTTCTGTGGAAAGAGCCGATGAGGTCGGCCTCGAGGACGACCTTAATCTCGTCATACTTCTTCTTGAGCTCATCGGTCAGGTCCTCGTACGTGACTGGCGTGCCGTCCGCCATCTCAGATGTAGATGGCGATGTGGTTGATGTAGAAGCTGGTCCCACCGGGCGTGCCAGAATGTGTTGACGTCCGAAACCCACCGGCGGGCAGCGACGGGCAACACCGTAGAGCCGGGAACAACCTAGGGCTGCGGCTGGCCGAGGTCCCTCCGAGCGACGGCCCGCAAAGCCTTCTCGGTCACACGTCCGATGCTGATTGCAAGGGCGTGCCACCTGACCTATACCTGGTCGGGAAGGTGATGGAGATGCCTCGCTTAGTTTCCTCGCATGGCATACACGTAAACATTAAATACGAGCCTCGATCGGCTCTCGAGGTTATCCCGTGAATCGGCTCAAGGAGCCGATCCACCCATGATTCGTACTCGGGTGCACGAATATATGGTGGTCCCGCTTGATCAAGATAAAGCTAATGAGATCTACGACGATTTAGGGTTTTCACCGCATAATCGGATCATCCTACTCAGGATTGGGCCTCGCGGCCACGCACGGTGATCGTAAGTCGATCCTAGACAAGGCCTAAAAACCAACACGAGGTTGATCCCCGGAACATCCCGTCTAGGACTAACGAACGACACCCTACGTGCCGCTGGATCCTCCAGCCCCTTGTAAGGCCTAACTATTGCAGATATTAAACTAATCCTTGATGAACAAGGAGCAATCGTAACGGATCGGATCTACTAAATAACGATCAAGCGGGGTGCCGCCCCCACACCTAAGATAGGTGTGAGGGCGGCTAGATATGCAAGGGTTGCACTACGATAGCATGTTACGCGAAGAACTATGCTAACCCTAACACATCTATGATAACTACGTTGCTCGCCATCAACAAGGCTTCGATACGAGCAACGCATGAACAACGTGGAGCTTATGCTGCCTAGATCGCAAGATGCGATCTAGGCAG
This sequence comes from Lolium rigidum, assembly GCF_022539505.1. Lineage (NCBI taxonomy): Eukaryota > Viridiplantae > Streptophyta > Magnoliopsida > Poales > Poaceae > Lolium > Lolium rigidum. The sequence goes on from NC_061511.1 coordinate 68,827,616, forward strand.
CATGTTGCTTACCGGTAGAAACCCTCGAGATGAAGGAGTTGGCGATGCGCCGAGATTGATTTGGTTGGTTGAACGTTGGTTGTTGTTTATTCCATAAACCCTAGATACATATTTATAGTTCAGGGGACTTTCTACCGTGGGAATAATCCCCACCGTGCATGATACAAACTCTAACTTTTAATCTAAGATACAATCTACTATAACTAAAGATACACGGGCAATCTAGCCCAAACTCTTCGTGCAAGGCCGCTTCAGAGATTTTCCACGTGTAATCTTCCAAGCCCATCTCCCTTACGGCCCACCTCCTGATTTGGCCAAAATCTGGTGATAACAGTTATTTGGTTTTGGGTAACAGGCTACTATTTCATGCCAAAACAGATCCAGGGATCAAAATGAGATAAATCATCACCACTAAGATTGCACTGGTAAAGATCATACGGAGATGCCACTTACTAATAAAGAACATGACCTGCTCCAGGCGTCCATTGGGGGCGTTGCTGCTGTCATCTTCTAACCTACAGACATACATACATCAGATCCATATATTTAACTTGAATTCAGATGTATACAAATCTAGCAGTAGCCCACAGCAGCAGCAGCAACACACACATCCCTGCATCTTGCCAGCAGCACACACACATCTAGCAGTTGCCCACAACAGCAACAGCACAAGCACAGTACCCTCATATAATCGACGAGAGACAGAGAAAGGAAGAAGGAGCTCACCTGCGTAACAGAGACGAGACCACACCGAGGAGGAGGGGCATAAGCGACGTGCGTGTCACTGCCGCTGGTGGATGATATGCACGCGCGTGGCAAGCTGGATGGGAAAACCCCATGCTGCCGCTCGGCCGCATCCAGTCACCCGCGCCGCTTCCAATCGCGGAAGCCGACGCCGCTTCGAACCGGTTCTTCACTCGAGGCGGCCGCCCAGCGCCGGCCCATCTCCGGCCTCGCCCGTCGCCTCCGGTCGTCACCGCCGCGGATCCGCCCCGCGCCGGCCCGTCTCCGGCTGTGCCCGGCTCCTCCGGTCGCCGCCGCCGCGGAATCGCCCCGCACCAGCCTGTCTCCGGCCACGCCCGCCTCACCTCCACCCGCCGCCACCGACGCCACCACCCGAATGGGCCGCCCAAGCCGTGGTGAATGCTGCAGGCACCTCCATCGCTCGGGATGGATTGCGGAGGAAGCGGATTGGGCAGGAGGGAGGAGGCGGGGATTGGTGAATATAAATCGCTTAAAATGAGCCTATGAATTAGTAAATCACCTAGAGGGTGGATAGGCCTGCTGATTGGCTAACAACCGTCTTGTACTCTAAACCTTCGGCAGCCAGCCGGGACACTGAGATTGCAGCAAACCTGGAGAAAATTGTACATGTGAGTCAGTAGCTTCTCACATATCTGATCAACTTGGCAATGGTTTTTAGGAAAGGGCGGAGTAATGATGAGGTTAAACTCCAATATACTACTCAATGGAGCGACTGAACCAGATGCAGATTAAATTATAATACACAAAAGAAAATGGGAAGGCTCAAGATTTACCTGTCCAATTCCTTTCCTGGTCAAGCGGACAGGTGTGATGAAGGTTCATCCGTGCACATCTCTTGACAGTGAAACGAAGGAAAATATCATATCAAGACCTGCGTAAGACTGTGATGAAGGATGCAACATTCTGCTCAAAAGTGGTTATTTCTAACAATCTCTACCCGCACAGTTCATGCTCTGACAACCACCACAAATATACATACTGTAGAGTAATAGAGAAAGGGATAGGTAAAATACCTTGGCTGAATACGACTGTACCATACATGTGACATAAACGCTATGGCTAAATACATCAACACAGATTATGTGTACACAAAATGTTTCGCATTAACATCAAATCTGGATATAAGGGATATGCTTCAGTAGCTTTCAATATAGTAAGAGGAGAGAGAATACATGATAATGTTGAGCTCTTTTCTCATAACACATTTATTAGTTCATTTAATAGAGATCAGAAACCACATCAACCACTAATATTGAAGTGCAGTCTAGAAAAAATGCAACGATCAGCAAGCCTCTAGTTTAATTCTACATGTGGCATAGGCACGAACGATACTAAAAAGAAAATACATATACGAACTGAAATATGATTCCATGTATGTATAAGTTCAACTTACTATTAAGCAAAACATTTGTATAAGTTTACCAAACCCAGTGTACAGTTCTGATATCTAAAACAAAGGCCACATACCAGCAAGGCGTTCCACCGACCACCAGCTCCACACCCTCGACAAGACAAACTGCACAACGAAAGCAAAATCCCATGTATCAAACACTTAGGGTGTATCACTGCAAAGTTGAAGTTCGAAGGGGTAACCAATAATTAATTGAGGTAAACTTGCACAGAATGGACATCTTTTTAGGGATATAAATTCTTGGCAATTTATTGGTTAGATCAAACTGGCAACCTGTAGGTTCCACATTTTGGCCTATGCAAACCTCTAAATAGTAGTAGCTATCCAGAGCGAAATAACACCAATTCATCAGCAGGCGAGGATAAGCAACTAAGTAAGATGCTATTCATCAACATCAATTCATCAACAGCAGAAAATTAACTCTGGCTCTGAATGCTAGTACTTTAAATGTATGTGTAACTTCCTAATTATTATTATTTAACATCAAATGTAATAACAGTTACATGAACTTAATCTATGTCTGTACTTTGCGCATATGAGCCAAATACATTGTCAATACCGTGTAAAATTAGGTTCTTTACGATGCAAACAGGGAAAAAGCTTCATATATGAAGGCAGAGTTTTATTGTTTTAACGCTAAATCTAATTGATAGAAAGTGGCACCTCAAATACACTGTCAGCACTTCAAAATCATCGTATATGCAGCAAAGAATTTTTGCTAGACAGTAATGCTATTTTTATTTCGTTTTTAGCAGCATACAGGGAATAAGGAACTATGCATAACTTCCTAGCTACAGTTTGGAAGCAGACAACTACATATACAACTTCATACTTGCTTTGACATCACTACAACCAACAAGAGAAATCATATATACGAAAAATAAATGACAAAATGTAGAAGTGCTTACTTCAGTACACTGTCAGCAACGGCATCACCTTTGCTACGAAGAACAGATCCAACTCATCCTACTGGCCACCCTCCAAAAGTCCTCAGCACTCCATTCAACATTTGCTCTGGACCACAGACTGCAATATTACTGGTACGAAATCATCAGGATTGAAACTCTGAAAACCGCACCACACCCTGCAATATTTTCAGTACAAATTCACCAGAATCTTAGCCATACAAGTATATACATAATACATGCACTGGAAATAAACTTTTTCACAAATAGGGGATGATTCATGTTAAGCTGATAGAGGATTATTGTCAGTTATCCAAAAAAAAACTAACCTCATCAGAACAAATACGATCCGACTTAACACCTTACAATGGGAATCAAGTTATCCAACAAATGGTTAGCCCATGCAAGTGTGACATCACCAGCAACAGTAATCACAAGATCAACATCACATATTGTTCCTTCCTGCAAGCAATTTCCAGGGAAAGGTAAGATGGAATAAAAATATTATCAAGTCAAACATCATCAAAGCAGGCACCAACTGACCATTCTATAGGACTTTCATGTCCAAGTGTGGCAAAAGGCGAGTATGCAGATGCTATGGAGATCTGAGAATAGGCTTGACCTCATGGAAAGACAAGCTCTGCATCATGCACAAAATCCAAACAAATGTCAAACATTACCAAAGAAGGCACCATCAGATATAGAAAGAGCAAAACAGTAAGCCGATCAATCTGATGGACCCCATTTTGCCAATATTATATATCATAGATCTCACTTGAGATAAAAGCTGAGTTCAAGTAATACAGTTTGAGATAATCACCAAGCAGATGTGATAGTTACAATGCACCCATTTATTGTCACGAATAATAGCTCCGTGCTCCCTACCTGCTCCACCAAGGGGAGAAAACCAATTCTATGGAGAAGAAAAGGATGATTAGATCGATCCGAACTGGCAGCAAACGAACTGGATTTTCTGAATCAATTTCCATACAATCGGAAAAATAGGAATGGTAAGATGGCACATGTCAGCTTGCCTGGTATTGTTTCAAGAGGAAAAGGCGTAAGCTAGAAATATATATATACAAAAAGAAGCTAAAAATCCCATTTATATGCAAAAAGGAGTTAAAACCCCACAATATTGTATTAGTAATATTTCCAATATTTTTGCATCATGTGGAGCATGACTGTACCACCCCTATAAAACACCCCTATAAAATGTTGTACCAACATAAAGATAAATGTAGACAGGACAAAAAAAGAGAAGTGGGGGAACTTACATGCACATTGGATAAATGAGATCACGAGAAGAGGCAGGCCTAGCTTCAGGATAATACTCGTGGTAAAAATAAAAAGGCCAACATCAATTTTATTTTCAAGCACCAAACACTATTACAAAGACAGGCAGGGAATTATTAAATTGTACGGAATTAGCAATCATTGTTTACAAATCTAAACCAAATTTGAATTGAAGATATTAAAAAATAAGAGAACAGATTCACCAACACAAGATAGTTAAATTATTCTATTTATGAACATTGCGATTAGTAGAATACAATACAGATAAATTCTAAGTGACTACCGAACCAAGACAATCTTTCGAACACTCATCGTGACAGAGAAACATTCAAATGACCTCTGAATAGTAACCATAGAATTTATACATGACATGGGAATAATATATCAGCTCCAATTCAAAAAACTTCTGTGTCAATTGCCATTTATTTTAAATTGATGGTTAATAAATTCTATTTTGTAGCAAAGATTCCCGCCGCAACGCGCAGGGTATCATCTAGTTTGATAGACAGAAATAGCCAAACACAAAAGATGTTTGTTTAACTTGGTGAGCTCCTCACAAATTCATAAAAAATATGAAACAACAACAAATGAGGGCGGTGAAACAAAATCCCGAACTCGTGATTTTCTCGTAAGTATAAATATGAGATGAAGACATCCATGACACCAAATAGCATCAATAGAACCTTTCATGCTTGCGACAAGACTGGACCGAGTACTGTGCGTTGTCTGGGCATACATATATGAAAACTGAGAAATAACGAAGAGATCCTTTGATACCCAAGGAAAATAGAACATGGGCAAATAATTTTCCGTTCCCATTAAAAATCTGTTCTTTTCTCACCCACACATCAGATACAGAAACAAGCATATTACTACTTTTATCTAGAGAACATCTTGTTGAATCCTGTTTAGAAAAACACATTGTTCGGAGACTGAACACATTAGAAATTTCTCATCTAGCAAACTGTTGATGTAACACAGAAGATCTCACCTTGGCAATAAGAATGCGCAATGCAAGCAATGACTCCTTTCAAAGACCTCCACTGCCTCGGTGACCTCTTGCTGCCTCAATATCTGATGACTTCCATACGAAAACATACCAAATTAGAGCACCATCTTACGAGCACATGATTCTTACAGAACGTGTGTGCACAAACATACCAAGATTAGATCACGAACCAGAGAAGCACGCACACACACAAAATTACCATTTCTAGTCATCAAGCAGCGAGAGGGGAGGGAGATGTATACATACTCGAAGCAGAGCTGCAAAGCGGGGGCGGGGGCGGAGCGGAGGAGGGCGGCCATGGCGCGGAGGGAGGTGGCGGCGACGGAGTTGGAGGCGGGGCCGCGGCTGCGGAGGACGTCGAGGAGAGCGGTAGTGTGGGGCTTGAGCTGGGCGAAGACGGCGGCTAGGGTTTCGTCGGAGGCCGCCGCCGAGCATACGTCGGCCATGGTGTGGAGGAGCCGCGACGGCGGCGTCGACCCGAGGCGGCGCCCGACCACCTCCTCATCGCACGACGACGCACGCGACCGGCTGTCACCTGGAGGAGCCGCGGCGGCGACGACTGACGCGGCATCCGCGCGGCGACACCCGCGACCGGCCGTGAGCGTCGCCTGCCGGCGCTCCAGCGCCCCGCGGCTGCTCCCGGGCCCGCGCTGCCGGCCGCCTCCGCGACGTGCTCGAGGGAGAGAGGCGCGACGACGACGGCTCGGGGTCGTCGAGGAGGAGGCGCGAGGCGGCGAGGCAACGCGCCACGCCGACGCTGGGTAGGTCGAGGGGGGACGCGCGACTGCGGCGGCTCCGGGCTGCCGTCCGCTGGCGACATGAGAGAGCTCGGCGGCGGCAGCGACGCGGCGGCTGGCGCGGTTGAGGGACGGAAGAGAGGAGACGCGGTATCCGCTGAGAATGGGCCAGATATTTTACGATCTAGGGTTTTCACCCCGGGCGCAGGCACGGGCGTTGCCAGGAGAAACGACTGACTCGAAACAAACGCACCCTACCGTCTCGCAACTGGCCCCGCACGAAACAGGCCCACGCGTCATTGACCATAAACGAGGAGGCAGAGGTAAAGAAAAAATGACCACATCCAACGGTCAGGGTGAAAAGTGGGCTCGCAAAGTTACTGTTGCTACGGGATTGGACGGACCAGATTGATTTGCCCCTCTCAGACCCCCTGGTTGGCTGGGTAGTGTTGCAACATTTATAGGAGAAATTTCATTTTTTGATTTTTCCTGATTATGTTTTTAAATATTTTGATTTTTTTATTTCTTTTGAAATTTTGAATTGTTTGAGAATTCTGCGGCGCATATCTCGTGGATGTGGCATAGAAATGTGAAAATTATGTGGCACATGTAGTTATGCTCCACATAAATAAAATTTAGTGACGCGACTTCTATGACGCATGAAATATGCGCCACAGAAAGTCAAAAACGCATGTCACAAAAATGCAGTTTCGTACTAGTGAAAAAGAGATATTCAACAAAATAAAAATTAGCATCCAACTGATTCGTCGATGGGACGAGGCTCTGCATCATGCATCACCGTGGAACCACCTCACATAGTCACTATCGGGATGGCCACCACCCGATTTTATCTTCAATCGCCCTTCAGATGCACTCCACGGAAAATAGTTGTCATCATCCTGTTGCGGTCAGAAACCCACCGGCGAGCAACGACGGGCAACACAGGAGAGCCGGGAGCAACTTAGGGCTGCGGCTGGCCCTGGTCCCTCCGAGCGACGGCCCGCAAAGACTCCGGCACGCACATCCGATGCTGATGCAAGGGCGTGCCACCTGACCTATACCTGGTCAGGAAGGTGATGGAGATGCCTCGCTTAGTTTCCTGCATGGCATACACGTAAACATTAAATACGAGTCTCGATCGGCTCTCAGGTTGTCCTGTGAATCGGCTCAAGGAGCCGATCCACCCATGATTCGTACGAGGTGCACGAATATATGGGGGTCATGCTTGATCAAGATAAAGCTAAAACGATCTACGACGATTTAGGGTTTTCACCGCATAATCGGAACGTCCTACTCATGATTGGGCCTCGCGGCCACGCACGGTGATCGTAAGCCGATCCTAGACAAGGCCTAAAAACCAACACGAGGTTGATCCTCGGAACATCCTGTCTAGGGCTAGCAAACTACACCCTACGCGCCGCTGGATCCTCCAACCCTTTGTAAGGCCTAACTATTGCAGATATTAAACTAATCCTTGAAGAACAAGGAGCAACCGTAACGGATCGGATCTACTAAATAATAATCAAGCGGGGTGCCGCCCCTACACCTAAGATAGGTGTAAGGGCGGCTAGATGTATGAGGGTTGCACTACGACAGACATATGATACGAAGAACAATGCTAACCCTAACACATCTAAGATAACTACGTTGCTCGCCATCAAAAAGGCTTCGATGACGGGCAACGCATGGTAACGAATAAACTTGTACTGCCTAGATCGCAAGATGCGATCTAGGCAGCATGATGCTTACCCGGAAGAAACCCTCGAGACGAAGGAGTTGGCGATGCGCCTAGATTGATTTGTGGTGAACGATGGTTGTTGTTTATTTCATAAACCCTAGATACATATTTATAGTCCAGGGGACTTTCTAATTTAGGCGTGCACCTAACCGTGCACGGGTTAAACTCTATCTTTTAATCTAAGATGTGATCTACTATATTACAGATACACGGGCAATCTAGCCAAACTCTTCGTGCAATGCCGCTTCAGAGATCTTCCACGTGTAATCTTCCAAGCCCATCTTCCTTACGGCCCATCTCCTGATTTGGCCAAAATCTGGTGATAACACATGCCCCCCTGGTTTTGGTAATGATAATTTCAAAACCACTGCTTTTTCCTTCGAAGGATCATGTCGTGGCAGATCAGAACCGTCGCAGTATTCTTCATCATGATGACTTGCCTTCTCAACTTCTCTGCACGATTTGATAATTTTGGCTCCACCTCCTCGGAAACTGCTCGAGCAATAAATCTCTATTCTATCTCCTTTTATTTACAGCATCGAACATTTCACCTCTTCATCCCCCTGCTCCAAATTAGCCGTCAGCCAAAAAACCCTCTCCTTCCATAGCCATGTCGTCCTCTTCCTCCTCTTCCGTTTCTCTCCAATCCTCTTCCTCAAGCGAGTCGATCCCAGGGCACAACCAGATGGAGGCGTACAACAGGCGCGCTCCCAAGCATTGGGACGAGCGGGAGTGGGACTTCGATTTCGTGCCAGAGGGCCTACCCGAGGACCTCGTCTGGTCAGATGGGGCCATGCCCCTGACTGACGGGGAGGATGACCTCCGGTTCCTGATTGACGGAGCACTGGAGGCGGAGAGTGACGACGACGACCCTCCCTTCCGGGGTAAATTCACCTCCATCACCAAAGAAGAAAAAGAGGATGACGAAGACGAAGACATCTCCTCCGACACGAAGAAGGAACAGGAGGACGACACCTCCTCCGATGAACCGCCGCCCAAGCGCATCCGTGGCTGGGCTTGGTCAGATGAGGACGATGATGATGACGAGGAAGAAGCCTCCGCTGAAGGTTACAGTAGCAGCAACGAGGAACTCGTCGACAGCAGCAATGACGGTAGCTACCCCAGCGACGGCGAAGACAGCAACAGCCCTTAGAGTAGGGACCTACTAGCATAGGATTAGCAGTAGCAATCTGTTCCTTTTTTGTTGAACAATCGGCTTCTCTCTGTAAGAAATCTTATTATCAATGAAAAACTTCCTTTGATTTTGTCGATGTCCTTTATGCTGATTTAGCCGATTTTTCCTCATCTGACTTTGTCGATTGTTAGCCTAATCAATGCTCAATGTCCGATGGCAACGCATCGGTCTCTCACGATAATCTGCGAGACAGGCCAATTCAGTCATCCCTCCAAGTTAGCCAGCTCCGCCGATGACGATAGCACTTGGTACAGCCGATCGCAGCAGGCCGGCGATTTGGTCTTGAGCATGCGTCTTTAAGAGAGCCCTGGAGCTGTTGCTGAATCAGCTTGGATGCTGAAACTGATAACTCCGTAACAAGAGCACCACTCTTCAGAACAGTTGCGATGTAGAGCCAGCCGATTCCAACAAAATCGGCTCCCCAGAGCAAAGAACCTTTCGGGCGAGTTGCCCCCCGAGCCTCATCCAAGGCGAGAACAGTAACGAATCAGCCAAATGTGTCACCATCGGCCTCCAAGTTATAATGCAGAACCAGCCGATTCCAACAAAATCGGCTCTCCAGAGCAAAGATATTTCAGGGCGAGCTGCCCCCCCGAGCCTCTTCAGCTCCCATCAAAACGTGGCAGGAAAGCTTACGCCCAAAGAACCGACGCACTGAAAGGGTTCGGAAAGATCAGCAAATCCGTTCCCTGAACTAAGAAGCCTCAAATATAATGGCCTTCCGACTCCTCCTAGTTCAATCCTTTGCGCCTTGCTGATCAGATCGGCTCATCATCTTTGGCAGACTGATGTAACTTCCGGTGAGGATGTTTTGAATTTCTGATGCCCTCCAAGACTCTGGACGTAACAACCTCTGAAAATGACATCGACCAAGCCGCCACCTTGGTCCACGCCAGGCAAAAAACGCCATAGCCGCTTGATTCGTCATCGGCTGTGCTCGTGCTCCTAGGATGGGTATGCTCCCTTTGTTGGACTCACCCTTAACCTGATCTGCATGCTTACACTGGCACTGCTGAACTTGAAGACTTGCAGAAGGAGTTGGAGGTCTTGAGAAGGAATTCATCCAGTAGAGCCTCTCCTTGTAACTCAACAACTGCTTATATCAGTTGTACCTCTTGAGTCGATGGCCATGCATCGGCTTTCTATTCTAAAGTCGATGCCTGTGCATCGGCTGTATACCCACTATGAGTATTTTTTTTTCTTACTGGCCGATTTTTTCTATCGGCCCCCAATATTTCACTGCACACATGTTCATCTGCACATGTTCATCTGATTAGAGATGCCCCCCGAGCCGAATCTGTCAGGTGACTGCAGATATCGGCTCTGTAGTACGCCAAGGCACTGTATTTGCACGTCGGCTCCGTTAGGATTCGTGTTGATTCTCATCAGCCGACGTGACCGCTGCTCATTAGATCATCGTTGAACACAAGCAGACCGTGTGGTGAGGATAATTTTGGCCGATTGCTGGAATCGGCCTCCATATTGACCGAAACGCTCAATGAAGGTTTTGTAATGTTCCTTCATAGATCTTTGGGGCCGATCCCCAGGGTCGGCCTCGCCACGTTTGCTCATCGGTTTGTTCTTGCTACACGGTCAGGCTGGTGGATAAGACCAGCCTAACCCTGCCCTTCGTCACGTCGATGCGCTCGCAGTCGTCCAAATTGATGCCTGAGAGTGGCTCTTGGCCTGCTGTTTCCCAAGCGTTCATGCCGGCCGTTGAAATCTCGGCTGAGTCATCGGCCTGGACGACCTCTACCTCATCTCCATCCCACTGTATTACGCATTGGTGCATCGTGGAGGGAATGCAACAGTTGGCGTGGATCCAATCTCTTCCTAGCAGAACGGCATAGGTGCTCTTGCTATCGACGATGAAGAACGTCGTAGGGATAGTTTTCCTTCCTACGGTCAGATCCACGTTCAGAACACCTTGTGCGTCAGACGCTTGGCTGTTGAAATCGCTCAATGTCACGTTGGTCTTGATCGGATCCGAGCTAGAACGTCCCAACCGACGTAGCATAGAGTACGGCATAATGTTGATTGCCGCTCCGGTGTCCACCGACATCTTATTGACGGGCCTCCCATCGATATAACCTCGCAAGTACGGGGCCTTCGGATGTCCGTAGCTTCTTTCTCGTGGCTTCTCAAAGATAACCGGCCGTGGGCCGCAGTCAAGTTGTGCCACAGGTGCCTCGTCTAATCCTGGAGCACTGAACTCCGAAGGGAGGATGAACACCATGTTTGTGCCAGCCGATGTTTCATCATCGGCTTTCCTTTGCTTGGGGTGCCACTCCATTTTTTGTGGTCGACCCTCTTCATCCAGGGTTCGCTGGATCTTCGCGGCCAGATCAGGCCGCGCCTTCCTTAGTGTGTGCAGGTATAACCTTTCGGCTTCCTCCAAGCCGCGCAGTCGCTGAACCCTACGCTTTTGGGAACGGCTGAGTCCATCAGGGCACCACCTTGGCCGGTGGTACCTGTCTTCTTCTTCTTCATTGTCTTCCAAATCCTCGAGATCTTCTACTCAAGGGGAGTCAGCGTGCTTGTTCCGAGGCGGGAGAGGCCCTAAGCGTTGGAACACGGACACGTTAGCTGCCTCCTTCTTCTTCTGGTTACATTACGGGCAATTGCCGGTTGTAGGCAATCGGCTCATTCCTGAATCCCGGCAGTGTCCGAAGAAGGGACAGGTCCCCAGTGCCTATCTTCGTCGTCTTGCTCCCTTGCCTTTTCCTTGGCACGGCGCTCGTACTCCTCCTCATCGCGATCATGCCGACGATGTCTTCTGGCGTCCCTAGCCAGACGGTCTCTATCATCATCGTCGCTGGATCGTCGGCGTTGGCTGTATTGACTCACATACTTATTGAGGAGGTGATCAGAGAGAGGTCGCTGATATCTCACATCCCTTACTTCTCCCTCTGTGATGTAGCACTTGCCATCATGACGGAGCCGATCGCGTGGAGCGGCCTCCTCTGTTTCCTTGCTGTGAGAGCAGCTGCCCTCGTCTCCGTCCTTGCCAGCGTGGTGTCCAGGTCCTACCATGTTGATGCTGAACGAGGATCCTGGCTGGCAACCTTCAGGGTAAGTGCACTCCACCATGTTAACGGCGGGGAAGGGGTGGGTGTCGACCTTCATGGCGTACTGGTTGAAAATTAGACGTCCTTGTTCTATCGCCATTTGGATCTGCTGACGCCACACCCTGCAGTCGTTGGTGGCATGGGAGGACGAGTTATGCCATTTGCAGTATGGCTTTCCGTTCAGCTCCTGTACCGTGGGGATTTTGAGGCCTTCGGGTAACTTCAACTGCTTCTCCTTGAGTAGGAGGTCGAAGATTTGCTCAGTTTTAGTCACGTCAAAATCGAACCCTCTGGGCGGACCTGGTGGCTTCACCCATTTGCAGGACACGGGGGTTGCCCCCCGAGTCCATTCAGCCACTGCTACTTCTTGATCTCCCGCAGAGCCTTCGTCTTCATCTCGCCTCAACCGGGACTACCGCACGCTTGAATTTGTCACGGTACCGGTCCGGGTGGCGCTGTTCATATGCCGACGGTTTCGAACCATGTGCGCCGGTGAAGGGTAGTCTCGCTTGGGAGGCCATGTCCTTGATTGGTGATGCAAGGCCCACCACCGCCAACTCGATTGCTTCCTTTTCGGTTACACGAGCCGAATAACATCGGTTCCTAAGATTTCGAAGCGCTGGATGTATTACGCCACGGTTTCTCCACGCTTCGACGTATTTGTGCTAGATCGGCAAGGCCGGACTCGGAAGCCTCCGAGTGGTACCGCATGTGGAGCTGTTCTTCCAACTGCTTCCAAGTCCGGATCGAGTCCGGTGGCAACGAAGTGTACCACCCGAAAGCCGATCCCGTGAGGGACTGTGCGAAGAACCTCACGCGTAGTGGATCCGACGCTGAGGCCGTTCCTAGCTCTGCCAAATATCGGCTCACATGCTCGATGGAGCTAGAACCATGTGATCCACTAAATTTGGAGAAATCAGGGAGCCGATATTTGGGTGGTAGCGGGACCAACTCGTACTCGTTGGGGTACGGCTTGGAATAGCCAATTGTCCTCCTTTTCGGCACCATGCCGAACTGGTCTCTCAGGATCGTATCGATTTGATCCGCGGTGCTGGCTGCAGGAGTCGAACTCTGAAGATTCGCCGGAGTGGCATACTTAGCCAGCCATGCTTGCTTTTCCAGCTCTGAGCCAACTGTAGGAGCTGAGCTCTGGAGGTTTGTCGGAGTGGCATCTTTAGCTAGCCACGTCTGCTTCTCAAGATCTGTCGCTGACGTTCCTCCTGCTTTTCCAGAAGTCCCTGCTGTTGCAGCCTGGTTTGTGAGCGCCCAGTTACCGCAGTCTGGCACGTACCGTGAGGGATCTCCTTAGGCGCCTCATGCAAGAACTGGCAGTCACTAGGGTCACCACCGATCTTGTAGACGACGAATGCCGGTGAATTCGGCACCTCTGGTGCTGCCAACGCAAATGGCAGAGGTGGACGGGACTGGAGTGGCATCTCTCCCTGGTATGTCCCGAGAGCTGGTCCTGATGGAGAGTATTGACGACTCATGATTTCCTGGATCACTCGAAGAGCAACACGCTCCAAAGTGTTCACCAGGATCTCAGAGTGGTGGTGTAGCGAGTGAGCCACCATGTAGTTAATCTCCCGACAAAGGGACCTGGTGCGTTCTTCTGATGGGGCGGACAGGTCTATTCCATCGAGCGCACCTTGAGGCGAGAACCCTTTCCACCTGATGCCATGTGAACGGGTTACGTCAGAAACGAGCCGATGAGGTCGGCTTCGAGGATCGTTTTGACCTCGTCATACTTCTTCTTGAGCTCCTCGGTCGGATCCTCGTACGTGACTCGGGGTGCCGTCCGCCATCTCGGATGTAGATGGCGATGTGGTTGATGTAGAAGATTGTCCCACCGGGCGTGCCGAAATGTGTTGCGGTCGGAAACCCACCGGCGAGCAACGACGGGCAACACAGAGAGCCGGGAGCAACTTAGGGCTGCGGCTGGCCCTGGTCCCTCCGAGCGACGGCCCGCAAAGACTCCGGCACGCACGTCCGATGCTGATGCAGGGCGTGCCACCTGACCTATACCCGGTCGGGAAGGTGATGGAGATGCCTCGCTTAGTTTCCTCGCATGGCATACACGTAAACATTAAATACGAGCCTCGATCGGCTCTCAGGTTGTCCTGTGAATCGGCTCAAGGAGCCGATCCACCCATGATTCGTACGAGGTGCACGAATATATGGGGGTCATGCTTGATCAAGATAAAGCTAAAACGATCTACGGCGATTTAGGGTTTTCACCGCATAATCGGAACGTCCTACTCACGATTGGGCCTCGCGGCCACGCACGGTGATCGTAAGCCGATCCTAGACAAGGCCTAAAAACCAACACGAGGTTGATCCTCGGAACATCCTGTCTAGGGCTAGCAAACTACACCCTACGCGCCGCTGGATCCTCCAACCCTTTGTAAGGCCTAACTATTGCAGATATTAAACTAATCCTTGAAGAACAAGGAGCAACCGTAACGGATCGGATCTACTAAATAATAATCAAGCGGGGTGCCGCCCCTACACCTAAGATAGGTGTAAGGGCGGCTAGATGTATGAGGGTTGCACTACGACAGCATATGATACAAAGAACAATGCTAACCCTAACACATCTAAGATAACTACGTTGCTCGCCATCAAAAAGGCTTCAGTACGAGCAACGCATGGTAACGAATAAACTTGTACTGCCTAGATCGCAAGATGCGATCTAGGCAGCATGATGCTTACCCGGAAGAAACCCTCGAGACGAAGGAGTTGGCGATGCGCCTAGATTGATTTGTGGTGAACGATGGCTGTTGTTTATTTCATAAACCCTAGATACATATTTATAGTCCAGGGGACTTTCTAATTTAGGCGTGCACCTAACCGTGCACGGGTTAAACTCTATCTTTTAATCTAAGATGCGATCTACTATATTACAGATACACGGGCAATCTAGCCAAACTCTTCGTGCAAGGCCACTTCAGAGATCTTCCACGTGTAATCTTCCAAGCCCATCTTCCTTACGGCCCATCTCCTGATTTGGCCAAAATCTGGTGATAACACATCCTCCCCATGTAGACCACCTCCAGGAATCATGGTGAAGCTAGCACCACATTGGTAGGGCAACCTTGTCGAAGGTGTGCTTCACACTATCGGAAGAACATATGATGATGTCGCGTGTGCGGGAACTCATACACTTGGGGTCCTCACCCCCGTATTTGTTCGGTAGCGGGCACAAGGAACTGTAAATCTGGATCAAGCGCAACACACCAAGACACGGTGGGTTTTTTTACCCAGGTTTAGGCCGCATGACGCATACTCCTACGTCCTGCTTGTCGTCCTGCTTGTCTGATTTGTATTGATGTTTGGCCTTCCTTACATCGGGAGCTAAGACTCCTTCTTCCTTCCCCTCCGTTCCACACCCAAAGTGTCCAAACCCTAGCTATAGAACATTGATCCTCCTTTTATACAACAACCGGTTACTACATGGGCTAGTTGCATGCTTGCCACCTACACTAAATAGGTTGTGGCTGGGAGAGGTGGAAAACTAGCAACATGGATGTGCATCATGCGCACCTCCTGGCTCGCGTCGATGCGATGTCCTTGAGCCATCTTGTCATCTAGCTTCTGTGCGCACATGTTAGGGCGCATTGCGCCTGACGAGCATTGAATTATCTTGCGCCCATCCCAGGGAGATTGTGATAGGTGTCTGCAATGTTGTTCCTGGGGTGGACACATCTTGCACTCCAGGAATGCACATAGTGGACCAGCCGAGGCGTAGAGCTAGGGTTT
Organism: Lolium rigidum; assembly: GCF_022539505.1. NCBI lineage: Eukaryota > Viridiplantae > Streptophyta > Magnoliopsida > Poales > Poaceae > Lolium > Lolium rigidum. The sequence continues at coordinate 68,843,499 of NC_061511.1, forward strand.
CGTCGTTGGAGGGGGCGAGAAACGCAGACGTTCACGGGGTTCCAACAAGGGTTCCTGAGTCGTCCACCGAGAGCGACTCGCGACTTCCAAGGCTGTGCCTCAAGACATCTTCGAGAAGCTCGGCCACAGAAGCTTTCGTTGCCCAACCATGCTAGAACCCTCGTCTAGAAGCTCTATTCTTTGAAGATGTAGATCTTGTAGGTCTCAACACTCTTCTTGCATCCTCCGTGATGAATGTGATGACCCAGCGTACCACTGCATGGTGTAGTACACAAGTCGTTGACATAACACAAGTGAAACACCGTTCCACTCATATTACATCTCTCAGAGTGGTACAACAGAAACATATGCGAGTCCAAGGTATGTCTATAGAAGTACACACGAGCTGTTTACATAAGATCAACACAACCTCCTACTTTACAGTGAGGTAAAACTTCAAATAAACTCCAGAAGAACGACTCGTAGTCTATCTTATTGCTAACTCAAGTTTAAGAGCTACTTGGCTTGCTATAGAAATCTAGCTACTTAGGTGCTATGATTATGGAAAGGTTCCCTTCTATTACT
>NC_061511.1:68844162-69042996 GCF_022539505.1 Lolium rigidum
AAGGTTAGGTAGTTGGTTTAAGTCTCGGTTTTAGGTTTATACTTTTCTAAAGTCTCACGAAGAATTCTTTTGCGTGTATCCACACAAGCTTGTGGGTATCCATTATGAATCCTCCGACTAAATATTTACCAACCACGAGATACCAAATGTGAAATACTAGTTGCTGAATCCCCTTTCTTTTACGGTAAAGAAATGTTCAGGTCGTGAGCTATCCGGTACCACCGCAGACTACCTAGTACCGTATGTGGCTTATTGGATACCACCGTGGCTATGCTATGGTTCTAGTCAATTTCTACTTACCACCTGTGGCTACTTACCTAGTTTTAGTTAAGATATACCTCACTTCACATACTTTCTCTTCATGATTATCCTATATCAGCCATGGTCTTATTATACCAGCTACGACTTCACTTGTCTATTTTCCTTCTTCTAGGGTTTGTTTTGCAAGATAACCACTTGTTGATACTATGAAAATAGTATTGTAAGTGACTTCACTTGCATTCCCTTCTTCCATAATGAATATAGGTCTACTTCTACTGCTCTATATTCACTATTTTTCTCACTTTCATGGTACTTCCATATTGAAGTACTCCTTGATTAAGGATAAAAATGAGTTTTAATTGGTCCTTCCTTCAGATTGTTGTGGTTACTTCCCACAACTTTACTTCCTTCTTCTAGTGAACCTTCATCTTGTCTTCAAATCTTCAGAATTCGTCACTTCCTCACACGAATACCTTTACCCTCTAGACCTATAACATCAAGTAAGAGCTTGATATTGCAACATGCATTTGCATATCAAAGTCAAACTTCATGTATGGATCTAGTCAATCAATGAAGATTCAAGAAAATCCAAGAAAAATCAGCTTTGTGTTTATAATACACATCCTTATATGCCTGAATATAATAATTGGGTAAGACATCCCTAAACATCAGGATCAGATGTGTAATATATAACACCACATAAGATAGGTTTAGGTTGTGATACTTAGCACAATACGTGAATTTCTACTATTTATTTCAACATTTATCTTAATTGCACATTTGCAATGAGACAAACTTGAAACAAAATGGCTTGGGATAGTTGAAGTTAACCTAGTTTTCTTTGGAAGTACTAACAAAATAGTATACCATATATATGTGCTATTGAGGACTACTTCCTAAAATAGAATTAGTTCTAGCATGTCTACTCTAAACACATGATTGTTTAGAATATACCACCTATAACTCTAGGATTTCTCTATGTGATATGCTCTAAATAAGCCTTCTTTAAATTAAGGACTATGGTTCTAACATACTTGGTACAGTTATTAGGATTTTAAGGCCTAAGCTTTCAAACTATTCCCTAAATCCTACTTCTTATCATCCTTCTGTTATCGTACTTATGATGTTCTACTCCATCATACCATGATTCTCAAGTGATTCATATATGAGTACCTAGTTTATTATTGAAAGTAGACTCATGTAACTCCTATCACTCTTCCTTACCTCCCATGATTGACTCATCATAGACATTTACTACCTTATATGACTTATCTCCTTACTTAACATCATGTCATTTGAGTGTTTTATAATGACTCTTACTTAACCATACTTGTATTGGTATACTTCTTCCAATAGGATATCTTCCTTATGGTTGTATCCTCTCTTTGGACTACCATGTATTGTATACCAACTGTGGTCTACTTACCACCCATTATCTTAAGCTTCAATGGTGTTCTAATTATTTAGAATGAAGCAAGATAACTAACTAACTTTACTTAAGAAAGATAGATAAGAAAGATTGACTCAAGTGTGTCGGATTATTCTCAAGTGAATACCCATCTCAAGTCAAAAGAATAGTTGGTTTGTCTAAGATAACTTCCTATAGACACTACCAAACCTATAGGTCTCCTTTAAAGGGTTTTAATCCTAGGGTCAAAGCATTTGCTCGATACTCAGCCGTGAAATGACCCAACAGTACCACCGCATGGTGTAGTACACAAGTCGTTGACATAACACAAGTGAAACACCGTTCCACTCATATTACATCTCTCGAGTGGTACAACAGAAACATATGCGAGTCCAAGGTATGTCTATAGAAGTACACACGAGCTGTTTACATAAGATCAACACAACCTCCTACTTTACAGTGAGGTAAAACTTCAAATAAACTCCAGAAGAACGACTCGTAGTCTATCTTATTGCTAACTCAAGTTTAAGAGCTACTTGGCTTGCTATAGAAATCTAGCTACTTAGGTGCTATGATTATGGAAAGGTTCCCTTCTATTACTAGTCTAGGTTTCCATAATAGCTGATGCAAAAGTTGACTCCATTGACTTCTTTGATTGGATTCTTCATCTTGTTGCAGTTGACTCCTTTGTCTTCGAGTTCCACGGTAGTTTCTCCTTCGGTGCATTGCTCTAAGAAGGGGGTTCAAACGAGATAGAATGAGTACGAGCGTACTCAGCAAGTTCATATTAGGAAATATGTGTATCATGCACTAGCTACAGCCATAGACCGAAAGTCATAGGCCAATGCAAGTTTTTGTAAACATTTCTTCAAAAGGTTTATTTTATTCGAAAACTATGCCCGTCGGTCTTCACAGAGTTGACCGAACTTCGTGGAGTTCCTTTCTCGCCGCGTTCGCAGCTTCCCTTCCCGAACAGGGAGTGACAGACCACAATTTGATACACTCTGCAGAGGTGCGTTACTTTTCCCACAAGAGATCTCACCCTTTTTGCCATCCGCGAGGACTTGCCCCCGTTCACACTTCCTTTGGTGTGAGGCCAGGTATAAAGATCCAAGCCCACACCGCCTTCTCCGCGACCGCAAACCCACCCTTTTGTCCACCCGCACACCTCCAGTGAGACTTTCCCCCGATAATACGGCTTTACTCATGGTGTACTTTGGACAATCCTTCATAGATCGGAAGAGATTAACATCACCAATGGATGGGGATTTAAAAGGATTTCCCAACCTATTGTGGCAGTGCCTCCAAGACCCCACCGTCTCTCCGATCCGTTGGCGTGCGAAGGGAAAAGATACGACTGGCTTTTCCGGAGCCATTATAGATCTCATGGTCAACGCGGTTTGTACGGCGCTAGAATCACCGGACGGCATTGGTAATTAATCCTAGGGTGATATAACCCATGCAATGGAACCTCCACCATATCAACACATACCATGGTTCCATTGCCCACCACATAGTCATATTCATAATTGTAAAATAATATTTGCTTTTCAATGCATGAGTGATAAGTATAGTACTTTGCATATAGTTTGATAAAAATAATCAAATGACATGAGCAAGCGATGAACTTGCCTTTCTTGACTGCAAGATTATGCAAGCAAAAGCTTCGATACGTGATAACTCCAAATTCTGAAATACCATCATCGTCCGGTAAGGACAATGTTTAAAGAACTGGCAAAGATGCTATAATGCATAGTATGAGATGCAATCGTCCCGAGCGTAACCTAACCTCGATGAATTAGGATGTATGAGTTGTAAAGATTTCTTTAGGTTGGTTGCACTTTTAGAATGGTTCTCAAACAAGATTCTTATTAGGGTTTGGTTATATTAGCATCATATCCAAGTGATATAAGACATCATAACAATCATACACATACAGAATAGTGATGGAATAATATGTAAAGAACAGTTGTAAATTTTAAGTTCTACAGATCATAGTTGATGATTACTTATACTATACTTCAAAAGAATAACTTTTGAAGAACATGTTGTTTAAGAAATATTTAGTATTTCAAATAAGAACTATGGCTTCTATGGTTTGATTGACATTTGTACTTTAAAAGAATAACTTTTGAAGAACAGAGTTACGTAAGAATATGAACTACTATGCATAGGAGCTATGGCTTTCTAGGATTTACTATTGAATTCATTTAGTTCCACTAATAGGAACTAGTTGGGTTCTTAAGTAGAATTGGTTCTATATACAACAAGTATTGACAGGTTTATTACTATGGTTGATTATGGTATCATATCAAAGGATGATGGTCAAGATGGTTCTATAAATTAGCTATTAGGATTTACTATGGTTTCACAATTGTTTTACTAAATAGTCTCTAATGGTTTCTAAGCTAAGTGGCTTATCATTTCCTAAGTAGGGTTGAGTGGAATAGGAACATGTGATGAGCATTACTACACAAGATTGGTACTAGGGTTTATCATTATGGTTCTACTAGGGTTTGATGATTGAAGTTGATCCTAATGGTGTGATACTAATCATGATAATCAGTGGTGCTAATATATTAACAAGCTAGGGTTTATATCTAGGTGATACTAGTGAATCATATAGGTTTTAATTAAGAATAGGAACATGAAATGATAATCTAATGTGACTTGGTTTATGCTAATGGATCATAAGAATGTATTCAATTGTTGCTTATTAGGGTTTTACATGTCAAGTAAATCTCACATGATCACATGTGACACATAACTAGGGTTTTAGAGTTGCTTCTAAAGTGTAATGATCACATGGATTAAATCCCTAGGGTTTTAGGTTTGCAACTACTATGGTTTCACATGAAATAATGAGATCAATGTCTTACTTAAATTAAAACTAGGGTTTCTAAATTATGGTACAACTCCTAAAATTATGATTGGCAATATAGTTGTGGTTACTAATTACTTTGAATCAAAATTAGTAATGGTTTAACATTTTATTAATTTCCACAAGAATTAATAATTAGGGCAATTCATGTTTAGGTTTAATTAAGTACTAGGGTTTAACAATTGTTATTAGTTTTTAGAATAATTATCTTGTTAACTAAAGATGTTTAAGTAAACAAGTTTTAAATTATCAAAATAATATTAGCTTATAATATTTTCTTGAGTTATTACTATTTAAAGAAAATGGTAATTTGCAAATTAGGGTTTATGAATTACCACTAATAATTAAGTTAATGTAAATATGATAAGTAAAATTAATCTTAACATTTTACTTAGTTACTGAATAGTTAAAATTTAATTTTTATAACTTTACTAGTTATTGAATTCAAATTGTATTTTTACTAATTGAAAAGGCATAATTAACAAAGTTAAAAATAAGTGAAATTTTATTTTGACACACATTTTTTGTTTTATATTTTATTTGAATAGAGTTTATTTTTGTGAGCATTTTGATATATTATTTATATTTTTCTGAGTTGAAATGAATTTTCTATGATATTACAAAGTTTCGCAATTTTCTGGAATTTGAAATTAAACAAAAATACTAAAGATACCGATTCGTTTCTAGTCCGAGAGACGGACATGTGGGGTCTGGTCCAGGTCAGCTGCCTCGTTGGCGGTTGACCGAGTCAAAGTGGTCAACGGTCCCACCGCCACGTCGACATCACCGGCGGCTTGACGCCGGCGAGGCGAAACGCGACGGCGACGCCGATTCTCGGGCTCCCCGAGATGCGCGGCTAGTACTAATGGACTCCTCTCGATCTACCGAACCCGATGGTGTGGTCGTCTACTCGAATAGCTCACCGGAGCATCACCGGCATCCATGTGCTCGCGGCGGCGCACTCCGGTGAATGATGAATCTCGAGCTACGAGAGGGTTCTAGGAAGCAAGAGTAGATGCTGGAGATGCGTGTGCTCACCAGGAAGACGACGAGACCCTCGGCGAGGCTTGAGGTGGTCGGAGACGACGGCGATTGGTGATTTCCCGGCGATGTGCCGCAGAAGGGAACGCCGAAATTGAGCCTCTTCCTTGCTCCCCTTGATGCTCTGCTCCTCCAGGGTGCTCCTTGAGTCCAGGCGCTCCTCCTGGACCATGCGCCGGAGGCTGGGGTGGTCTGTACCGCCGTGTTCTTCCTCGACACCGGCGAACTGGAGCAGATGGAATCGAGAGATAGAGAGGGCCCGAGAGTGAATGAAGGGGCGGAGATGAACAAGGACATCACGGAGGTTCTTCCCTCCCTATTTATAGGCCGAGGGAAGCTCTGAGGCCTTGACACGACGACGACGATGGTCGGGAGGTGGCGATGCCTGGAGGGTTCCTATGGGCGAAGATCTTTTGCTTCTGGATATGCTCGGACGCGAGAATAGTTGGGCGTGGCTCTGAGATGGTCTGCGACGTCCAGGGTCATCCTTATCGCCGACGAGCTCGTGGCCTACTGGCGCTGCCGCGGTGTCGAGCTCGGAGAAGAAGACGACGACGGCAACCTTCTTTTTAATCGCGAAACGGTACGCGGACCGTTTTCCGTTGGGCTGGGCTACGTCTTGGGCTTGGTGGACGTGGTGGTGATGGGCTGCTGCGGTGCTGCTCGACCTGCCAGGTAAGCTTCCCTCCTTTCTTATTTCAAATTTCTATTTTCTGTTTTTATTTTATGTTTGATATTTCTATTTGAATTCAGATCTGATTTCTATTTGGTTTTGCAGGTTCAAAATAATTTGAACATCAAAACAATTTGATAGCCATGCTCCCTGCATAATGTTGTTGTTTAAACACACATTGCAATATTGGTTATATTTTATGATATTTGAGTAGAGTAGAAATGGGTGTAAGTATTTATCTCAATTCTCTTTTATTTAGAAACCAAATTTGTTTAAATGGTTTGGAATATGATAACATGTGACTGGTGAAAATATTATTAGATTCAACTAGTGTGCTTAACAATATGGATTGTTCTCATATAATTTTTTATTATGGTTAGAGTTTATAATAGGTGGTAATAAGAATGGGATTGGTGCATGATTTTATGTAGAGAGTTGTTTCCAAGGGTTTTAAGAAGATGGTTGGATTCACTCTATGTTAGATAATCTTGCTTAACAAACTACTACTTGAATTATTTAAAATAGATCCTAATCTCATTATGGTTAATTCACTTGTATACTAAGGTAATTCTATTTTATAAAACATTATTTTACAGGGTTAACTAATTAAGTTCCCTTGAATAGAAAATAGGATTGGATGTTGGTTCACTCTACTCACTTAAATAACACTTAAGCTTAGGTATATATGGCTTGGTTTCTACTTGTGGCACATGATACACAAGTTAGGCATATCATTTTATGTAGATTGGTTCCATATGACAAGGTTTATGGTTTTGGGAATACTTCACTAATTGAAGTATTAAATAGGCATGAGGTATGGCAGGGTTCTACTTATAATCCAAAGTGATACTTGAATTGAACTTCAAATGTGGTCTAGGATTTTAGTAGTGATCACCAATGTGTTACACCACTAGGTTTAGGATGTGAGCAATAGTTAGGTTATGTTTAATTGACTAGGATTACTCCTCTACACAAGGCATGAGGATTGGTTTGGGATTAACTACTAGTGATATACTTATTATTTTATGTGATGGATGAGATTTATTAATAACATGGGTTTAACTGCTCATCTATATCTACAAGGTATAATCATGCATTAGACAATATCCACTTATTCCTCACTAATCACTCTTTATCATTCCTCTCATCACACTCACTTAGATTCTTAGGTTTCTAATTAATACCAAATTGTGATGATTATGGAATTGGTTTCCTAAGGTCCTACTCAAGAGATGATGATATGATCCTCTAAATATATGGTTTGCCTAGGGATTCTAACTTGCAATACTCTGTAGCTTGTTCTTCAGGAAATCTGATAAACCTTCTTCTTGTGGTATGCCTCCACCTCCTAGCTTCTTCATCTTGATCCTAGCTAATTCATATGGAGTGGCTCTATGTGTTTGTTCCCATGTATCATGGTACTTGATGAGCAAATGGATGAAGAGTGTGGCTCTATTTATAGGCTTGGGCAAGCTCTAGTATCATGACACATAGGTGGTGACTCTTGTGTTGGTTTGATGAGTAAGGTGCTTGGGTGTCATGCCCTCATCCATAGCAATCCTTTGAGCATGAGGTGGCAAAGCTTGGGATGCAAGTCATGTAGATATTTTCATCCTATGTGGCAAGATCATTATCCTCTCATATGATTTATTTTTGGTTAGCCAAGTGGCATTTGTTACTAAATATCTTGTGGATGGTTTTATTATTGTGGATGAGTCACTATATCATATTGGATTGGATTTATATTATAATATTGATCAAAAGATCAAGGTTGAAGGTTATTCCTCAAATTTGGATAATTGGTGTTTGATTTCACCAAGGCATGATCATAAGTGTTTCAAAATACTCATAGTCGGTTTGATTCAAATAGTTTGAACTATAAATCGTAATGTAAATGGATTTAGTTTTATGAGATTTCATATACTTAATAAGTTATGATTTAAATAAGAAGGTGTGGCTTTTATGCACTTTAGACCCTGTGGTTTACCTTATTTGGTAATAAGTTTAGAAGTGAATTAATTTACACACAAAGGTGGTTGCTAATTTTTAAGTGTTAATAAGTTAGGGTTGGATTCTTAAAGAATGTGCTGTTGTAAATATAATTCCATTTGGTCTAATCCATAGATCAAATCATCTCTACCCAAAACAAGGTTTTAACAAAGATCACAGTGAAGTTTATAGCGCTTGACTTGATGATCTACTTCAATTCCAGCAAGTCAAGTGAAACTTCAGTTACTATGGTAAGTTTTATTTGAAGCGCGAAAATTCCCCGGATTTTCTATGCATTAATGCAATGCACACTTTGGTGTTCTCTCATTTTATTGCCTCTAAACCTGGGATATTACAGCCTCTCCCCCTTAAACTAAACTTCGTCCCGAAGTTCGAACGCTCTCATGTTTCGGAATGTTGAAATGCACCATCCTTCAACTCCATGGTGATCACACTAGATATAGTGGAATATATCCCTTGTCCAGATCCTTCTTGGAGTCTTCTGATGTCTGGTACTAATACTTTCTTAAATTCTAAGATTCCTTCTAACATTCGAAACTTCTAGTCTTATTCTTCGAAGATCCTTGGATTAGAACAGCTTCTTATGCTAATGGCTTTACTAATGGTTGTGGGGATAGCTTCCTATCTGGGTACTCAAACTTGGTTCTACCAGCTGCGATAATCCAGCTGCGGTGCCCAAACCTTAAGTCTAAAGGATTGGTTTAAGGTAGGGTACTGTTTTCCCTTACTACCATAACGAAAGTAATGGTACTTAGTAAGGTATTTACAATAGGCATGGTCCTGGTTGCTTAGTCCTGCGAATGGATTAGACTCATTTAGTCCATCCAATCATGGCCTCTAGTTTATACTAGTTATCTTCCTTTTGGTTTCTTTAGGTTCCATGAAAGGAATCTTTCTACTAGGCTTATGTTATAGTATGGTCCAACTCTTCAGTATTTTGTTTTCTTAGATTTTGATTGTCCTCCGATAACTTCTTCATCCAACTTCATTATCTTAGACTTACTTGAGTTCTCTTGGTTTTGAGTAATTATAATTACCTATTCAAGTTAAGATCTAACCCTTACTTCCTCGAGATATGGACCTCGGCTTCTGGTCTGACAACCTCCTGGGAGTACTTTTATATGGGTACTTCCCAACAACCTTATAAAAATAAGATCAGACTTCCTCTCAGTTCAGACCTTCTTCTTGGTCCATCATACTCCAAATATTATATCTTAATACTTCTCATTCAGCCTTCCTCTCCCCCTTGGAGTTTACTAATGATCTTCAAACTTCCTTTCTTCTAATCATTAAACTCCAAGGTTAGGTAGTTGGTTTAAGTCTGGTTTAGGTTTATACTTTTCTAAAGTCTCACGAAGAATTCTTTGCGGTGTATCCACACAGTTGTGGGTATCCATTATGAATCCTCCGACTAAATATTTACCAACCACGAGATACCAGCTGTGAAATACTAGCTGCGGAATCCCCCTTTCTTTTACGGTAAAGAAATGTTCAAGCTGTGAGCCATCTGGTACCAGCTGCAAACTACCTAGTACCAGATGTGGCTTATTGGATACCAGCTGTGGCTATGCTATGGTTCTAGTCAATTTCTACTTACCAGCTGTGGCTACTTACCTAGTTTTAGTTAAGATATACCTCACTTCACATACTTTCTCTTCATGATTATCCTATATCAGCTGCGGTCTTATTATGCCAGCTACGACTTCACTTGTCTATTTTCCTTCTTCTAGGGTTTGTTTTGCAAGATAACCACTTGTGGATACTATGAAAATAGTATTGTAAGTGACTTCACTTGCATTCCCTTCTTCCATAATGAATATGGGTCTACTTCTATCGCGCCATATTCACTATTTTTCTCACTTTCATGGTACTTCCATATTGAAGTACTCCTTGATTAAGGATAAAAATGAGTTTCAATTGGTCCTTCCTTCGGAGTATTGTGGTTACTTCCCACAACTTTACTTCCTTCTTCTAGTGAACCTTCATCTTGTCTTCAATCTTCAGAATTCGTCACTTCCTCACACGAATACCTTTACCCTCTAGACCTATAACATCAAGTAAGAGCTTGATATTGCAACATGCATTTGCATATCAAAGTCAAACTTCATGTATGGATCTAGTCAATCAATGAAGATTCAAGAAAATCCAAGAAAAATCAGCTTTGTGTTTATAATACACATCCTTATATGCCTGAATATAATAATTGGGTAAGACATCCCTAAACATCAGGATCAGATGTGTAATATATAACACCACATAAGATAGGTTTAGGTTGTGATACTTAGCACAATACGTGAATTTCTACTATTTATTTCAACATTTATCTTAATTGCACATTTGCAATGAGACAAACTTGAAACAAAATGGCTTGGGATGGTTAAAGTTAACCTAGTTTTCTTTGGAAGTACTAACAAAATAGTATACCATATATATGTGCTATTGAGGACTACTTCCTAAAATAGAATTAGTTCTAGCATGTCTACTCTAAACACATGATTGTTTAGAATATACCACCTATAACTCTAGGATTTCTCTATGTGATATGCTCTAAATAAGTCTTCTTTAAATTAGGGACTATGGTTCTAACATACTTGGTACAGTTATTAGGATTTTAAGGCCTAAGCTTTCGAACTATTCCCTAAATCCTACTTCTTGTCATCCTTTTGTTATCGTACTTATGATGTTCTACTCCATCATACCATGATTCTCAAGTGAATCATATATGAGTACCTAGTTTATTATTGAAAGTAGACTCATGTAACTCCTATCACTCTTCCTTACCTCCTATGATTGACTCATCATAGGTATATACTACCTTATATAACTTATATTCCTCACTTAACATCATTCATCTTAGTGTTTTTTAATGACTCTTACTTAACAATACTTATATTGGTATACTTCTTCCAATAGGATATCTTCCTTATGGTTGTATCCTCTCTTTGGACTACCATGTGTTGTATACCAACTGTGGTCTTCTACCACCCTTTATCTTAAGCTTCAAGGGTGTTCTAATTATTTAGAATGAAGCAAGATAACTAACTAACTTTACTTAAGAAAGATAGATAAGAAAGATTGACTCAAGTGTGTCAGGATTATTCTCAAGTGAATACCCATCTCAAGTCAAAAGAATAATTGGTTTGTCTAAGATAACTTCCTATAGACACTACCAAACCTATAGGTCTCCTTTAAAGGGTTTTAATCCTAGGGTCAAAGCATTTGCTCTGATACCAGCTGTGAAATAACCCAGCGTACCACTGCATGGTGTAGTACACAAGTCGTTGACATAACACAAGTGAAACACCGTTCCACTCATATTACATCTCTCAGAGTGGTACAACAGAAACATATGCGAGTCCAAGGTATGTCTATAGAAGTACACACGAGCTGTTTACATAAGATCAACACAACCTCCTACTTTACAGTGAGGTAAAACTTCAAATAAACTCCAGAAGAACGACTCGTAGTCTATCTTATTGCTAACTCAAGTTTAAGAGCTACTTGGCTTGCTATAGAAATCTAGCTACTTAGGTGCTATGATTAGGGAAAGGTTCCCTTCTATTACTAGTCTAGGTTTCCATAATAGCTGATGCAAAAGTTGACTCCATTGACTTCTTTGATTGGATTCTTCATCTTGTTGCAGTTGACTCCTTTGTCTTCGAGTTCCACGGTAGTTTCTCCTTCGGTGCATTGCTCTAAGAAGGGGGTTCAAACGAGATAGAATGAGTACGAGCGTACTCGGCAAGTTCATATTAGGAAATATGTGTATCATGCACTAGCTACAGCCATAGACCAGAAAGTCATAGGCCAATGCAAGTTTTTGTAAACATTTCTTCAAAAGGTTTATTTTATTCTGAAAACTATGCCCGTCGGTCTTCACGAAGTTGACCGAACTTCGTGGAGTTCCTTTCTCGCCGCGTTCGCAGCTTCCTTCCCGAACAGGGAGTGACAGCCACAATTTGATACACTCTGCGAGAGGTGCGTTACTTTTCCCACAAGAGATCTCACCCTTTTTGCCATCCGCGAGGACTTGCCCCCGTTCACACTTCCTTTGGTGTGAGGCCAGGTATAAAGATCCAAGCCCACACCGCCTTCTCCGCGACTGCAAACCCACCCTTTTGTCCACCCGCACACCTCCGATAGACTTTCCCCCGATAATACGGCTTTACTCATGGTGTACTTTGGACAATCCTTCATAGATCGGAAGAGATTAACATCACCAATGGATGGGGATTTAAAAGGATTTCCCAACCTATTGTGGCAGTGCCTCCAGCACCCCACCGTCTCTCCGATCCGTTGGCGTGCGAAGGGAAAAGATACGGCTGGCTTTTCCGGAGCCATTATAGATCTCATGGTCAACGCGGTTTGTACGGCGCTAGAATCACCGGACGGCATTGGTAATTAATCCTAGGGTGATATAACCCATGCAATGGAACCTCCACCATATCAACACATACCATGGTTCCATTGCCCACCACATAGTCATATTCATAATTGTAAAATAATATTTGCTTTTCAATGCATGAGTGATAAGTATAGTACTTTGCATATAGTTTGATAAAAATAATCAAATGACATGAGCAAGCGATGAACTTGCCTTTCTTGATCTGCAAGATTATGCGGGCAAAAGCTTCGATATGTGATAACTCCAAATTCTGAAATACCATCATCGTCCGGTAAGGACAATGTTTAAAGAACTCGGCAAAGATGCTATAATGCATAGTATGAGATGCAATCGTCCCGAGCGTAACCTAACCTCGATGAATTAGGATGTATGAGTTGTAAAGATTTCTTTAGGTTGGTTGCACTTTTAGAATGGTTCTCAAACAAGATTCTTATTAGGGTTTGGTTATATTAGCATCATATCCAAGTGATATAAGACATCATAACAATCATACACATACGGAATAGTGATGGAATAATATGTAAAGAACAGTTGTAAATTTTAAGTTCTACAGATCATAGTTGATGATTACTTATACTATACTTCAAAAGAATAACTTTTGAAGAACATGTTGTTTAAGAAATATTTAGTATTTCAAATAAGAACTATGGCTTCTATGGTTTGATTGACATTTGTACTTTAAAAGAATAACTTTTGAAGAACAGGTTACGTAAGAATATGAACTACTATGCATAGGAGCTATGGCTTTCTAGGATTTACTATTGAATTCATTTAGTTCCACTAATAGGAACTAGTTGGGTTCTTAAGTAGAATTGGTTCTATATACAACAAGTATTGACAGGTTTATTACTATGGTTGATTATGGTATCATATCAAAGGATGATGGTCAAGATGGTTCTATAAATTAGCTATTAGGATTTACTATGGTTTCACAATTGTTTTACTAAATAGTCTCTAATGGTTTCTAAGCTAAGTGGCTTATCATTTCCTAAGTAGGGTTGAGTGGAATAGGAACATGTGATGAGCATTACTACACAAGATTGGTACTAGGGTTTATCATTATGGTTCTACTAGGGTTTGATGATTGAAGTTGATCCTAATGGTGTGATACTAATCATGATAATCAGTGGTGCTAATATATTAACAAGCTAGGGTTTATATCTAGGTGATACTAGTGAATCATATAGGTTTTAATTAAGAATAGGAACATGAAATGATAATCTAATGTGACTTGGTTTATGCTAATGGATCATAAGAATGTATTCAATTGTTGCTTATTAGGGTTTTACATGTCAAGTAAATCTCACATGATCACATGTGACACATAACTAGGGTTTTAGAGTTGCTTCTAAAGTGTAATGATCACATGGATTAAATCCCTAGGGTTTTAGGTTTGCAACTACTATGGTTTCACATGAAATAATGAGATCAATGTCTTACTTAAATTAAAACTAGGGTTTCTAAATTATGGTACAACTCCTAAAATTATGATTGGCAATATAGTTGTGGTTACTAATTACTTTGAATCAAAATTAGTAATGGTTTAACATTTTATTAATTTCCACAAGAATTAATAATTAGGGCAATTCATGTTTAGGTTTAATTAAGTACTAGGGTTTAACAATTGTTATTAGTTTTTAGAATAATTATCTTGTTAACTAAAGATGTTTAAGTAAACAAGTTTTAAATTATCAAAATAATATTAGCTTATAATATTTTCTTGAGTTATTACTATTTAAAGAAAATGGTAATTTGCAAATTAGGGTTTATGAATTACCACTAATAATTAAGTTAATGTAAATATGATAAGTAAAATTAATCTTAACATTTTACTTAGTTACTGAATAGTTAAAATTTAATTTTTATAACTTTACTAGTTATTGAATTCAAATTGTATTTTTACTAATTGAAAAGGCATAATTAACAAAGTTAAAAATAAGTGAAATTTTATTTTGACACACATTTTTGTTTTATATTTTATTTGAATAGAGTTTATTTTTGTGAGCATTTTGATATATTATTTATATTTTTCTGAGTTGAAATGAATTTTCTATGATATTACAAAGTTTCTGCAATTTTACGGAATTTGAAATTAAACAAAAATACTAAAGATACCGATTCGTTTCTAGTCTGAGAGACAGACATGTGGGGTCTGGTCCAGGTCAGCTGCCTCGTTGGCAGTTGACCGAGTCAAAGTGGTCAACGGTCCCACTGCCACGTCGACATCACCGGCGGCTTGACGCCGGCGAGGCAGAACGCGACGGCGACGCCGATTCTGGGCTCCCCGAGATGCGCGGCTAGTACTAATGGACTCCTCTCGATCTACTGAACCCGATGGTGTGGTCGTCTACTCGAATAGCTCACCGGAGCATCACCGGCATCCATGTGCTGCGGCGGCGCACTCCGGTGAATGATGAATCTCGAGCTACAGAGGGTTCTAGGAAGCAAGAGTAGATGCCGGAGATGCGTGTGCTCACCAGGAAGACGACGAGACCCTCGGCGAGGCTTGAGGTGGTCGGAGACGACGGCGATTGGTGATTTCCCGGCGATGTGCCGCAGAAGGGAACGCCGAAATTGAGCCTCTTCCTTGCTCCCCTGGATGCTGGGCTCCTCCCAGATGCTCCTGAAGTCCAGGCGCTCCTCCTGGACCACGCGCCGGAGGCTGGGGTGACCTGTACCGCCATGTTCTTCCTCGACACCGGCAAACTGGAGCAGATGGAATCGAGAGATAGAGAGGGTCCGAGAGTGAATGAAGGGGTGGAGATGAACAAGGACATCACGGAGGTTCTTCCCTCCCTATTTATAGGCCGAGGAAGCTCTGAGGCCTTGACACGACGACGACGATGGTCGGGAGGTGGCGATGCCTGGAGGGTTCCTATGGGCGAAGATCTTTTGCTTCTGGATATGCTCGGACGCGAGAAGAGTTGGGCGTGGCTCTGAGATGGTCTGCGACATCCAGGGTCATCCTTATCGCCGACGAGCTCGTGGCCTACTGGCGCTGCCGCGGTGTCGAGCTCGGAGAAGAAGACGACGACGGCAACCTTCTTTTTAATCGCGAAACGGTACGCGGACCGTTTTCCGTTGGGCTGGGCTACGTCTTGGGCTTGGTGGACGTGGTGGTGATGGGCTGCTGCGGTGCTGCTCGGCCTGCCAGGTAAGCTTCCCTCCTTTCTTATTTCAAATTTCTATTTTCTATTTTTATTTTATGTTTGATATTTCTATTTGAATTCAGATCTGATTTCTATTTGGTTTTGCAGGTTCAAAATAATTTGAACATCAAAACAATTTGATAGCCATGCTCCCTGCATAATGTTGTTGTTTAAACACACATTGCAATATTGGTTATATTTTATGATATTTGAGTAGAGTAGAAATGGGTGTAAGTATTTATCTCAATTCTCTTTTATTTAGAAACCAAATTTGTTTAAATGGTTTGGAATATGATAACATGTGACTGGTGAAAATATTATTAGATTCAACTAGTGTGCTTAACAATATGGATTGTTCTCATATAATTTTTTATTATGGTTAGAGTTTATAATAGGTGGTAATAAGAATGGGATTGGTGCATGATTTTATGTAGAGAGTTGTTTCCAAGGGTTTTAAGAAGATGGTTGGATTCACTCTATGTTAGATAATCTTGCTTAACAAACTACTACTTGAATTATTTAAAATAGATCCTAATCTCATTATGGTTAATTCACTTGTATACTAAGGTAATTCTATTTTATAAAACATTATTTTACAGGGTTAACTAATTAAGTTCCCTTGAATAGAAAATAGGATTGGATGTTGGTTCACTCTACTCACTTAAATAACACTTAAGCTTAGGTATATATGGCTTGGTTTCTACTTGTGGCACATGATACACAAGTTAGGCATATCATTTTATGTAGATTGGTTCCATATGACAAGGTTTATGGTTTTGGGAATACTTCACTAATTGAAGTATTAAATAGGCATGAGGTATGGCAGGGTTCTACTTATAATCCAAAGTGATACTTGAATTGAACTTCAAATGTGGTCTAGGATTTTAGTAGTGATCACCAATGTGTTACACCACTAGGTTTAGGATGTGAGCAATAGTTAGGTTATGTTTAATTGACTAGGATTACTCCTCTACACAAGGCATGAGGATTGGTTTGGGATTAACTACTAGTGATATACTTATTATTTTATGTGATGGATGAGATTTATTAATAACATGGGTTTAACTGCTCATCTATATCTACAAGGTATAATCATGCATTAGACAATATCCACTTATTCCTCACTAATCACTCTTTATCATTCCTCTCATCACACTCACTTAGATTCTTAGGTTTCTAATTAATACCAAATTGTGATGATTATGGAATTGGTTTCCTAAGGTCCTACTCAAGAGATGATGATATGATCCTCTAAATATATGGTTTGCCTAGGGATTCTAACTTGCAATACTCGTAGCTTGTTCTTCGGAAATCTGATAAACCTTCTTCTTGTGGTATGCCTCCACCTCCTAGCTTCTTCATCTTGATCCTAGCTAATTCATATGGAGTGGCTCTATGTGTTTGTTCCCATGTATCATGGTACTTGATGAGCAAATGGATGAAGAGTGTGGCTCTATTTATAGGCTTGGGCAAGCTCTAGTATCATGACACATAGGTGGTGACTCTTGTGTTGGTTTGATGAGTAAGGTGCTTGGGTGTCATGCCCTCATCCATAGCAATCCTTTGAGCATGAGGTGGCAAAGCTTGGGATGCAAGTCATGTAGATATTTTCATCCTATGTGGCAAGATCATTATCCTCTCATATGATTTATTTTTGGTTAGCCAAGTGGCATTTGTTACTAAATATCTTGTGGATGGTTTTATTATTGTGGATGAGTCACTATATCATATTGGATTGGATTTATATTATAATATTGATCAAAAGATCAAGGTTGAAGGTTATTCCTCAAATTTGGATAATTGGTGTTTGATTTCACCAAGGCATGATCATAAGTGTTTCAAAATACTCATAGTCAGTTTGATTCAAATAGTTTGAACTATAAATCGTAATGTAAATGGATTTAGTTTTATGAGATTTCATATACTTAATAAGTTATGATTTAAATAAGAAGGTGTGGCTTTTATGCACTTTAGACCCTGTGGTTTACCTTATTTGGTAATAAGTTTAGAAGTGAATTAATTTACACACAAAGGTGGTTGCTAATTTTTAAGTGTTAATAAGTTAGGGTTGGATTCTTAAAGAATGTCTTGTTGTAAATATAATTCCATTTGGTCTAATCCATAGATCAAATCATCTCTACCCAAAACAAGGTTTTAACAAAGATCACAGTGAAGTTTATAGCGCTTGACTTGATGATCTACTTCAATTCCAGCAAGTCAAGTGAAACTTCAGTTACTATGGTAAGTTTTATTTGAAGCGCGAAAATTCCCCGGATTTTCTATGCATGAATGCAATGCACACTTTGGTGTTCTCTCATTTTATTGCCTCTAAACCTGGGATATTACAATGAATGAGCTAGGAGCACCTTGGGAGGTATTTATCCTTGGCGCAACGCTTCTAGCATCGTCGTCTTCTTCTGGCAAGGTATCATGCGACCATGCCTTATCGTCTTGAAAAACGGCTTCACCCACGCGTTTAGTGTCTGCCCGCCCCCCCCCCCCGGGTTGCATTACGTTGTTAGTATCTTCCAGGCATGGGCCGACAACCTTGTTTATTCCGCCTCCGGGCAAATCACATTCCTGGGTCTTCATCATGTCCGAGCGCGAGGGTTGCCGGCCTACGCCCTTAAACAGACATATGGGCGTAGTCCTAGATGTGAATCTTCTGTGACTTGTCACTCTGCGTGAAGGCAGGGGTCCAGTTGCCATGCACTTGAGTGCATGGGGAAACCGAAGAGGAAGGCACGGTTAATGTTGACTTAATCGCGTGCATCGGGCCAACCGGAGCCTGCAACCGGCAGAATAGTGGAGAGTTGTCACGTCGTGATGCCGCGGGAACCACACAGTTGATAATGCGCAAGGGGGCCGCACCGCGCCCAACGCCCCTCCTACTTAAATCATCTGTGCAGTTCCTTTTGACAGTGTTCACCGCCATGCTTCTCCTTCATCTTCCTCGTTGCATCAGACCTATTCATTCCCCGCTCATCTTCCTCCATTGTCTCACCTCAACCCCGATGGCGCCGCCAAAGCAGTTGACGAGGCGGTTCCTAGGCAATGCCCACCATGAGGGGCTTGGGTTTTAGAGAAAGGCGACGGCGGAAGTTCCGGGAGCGAGGCGGTGCATGACGTACCCAGGTTCACGTCCCCACGGTGGAGGATTGATGACCCACAAGTATAGGAGGTGTATCGTAGTACTTTCGATAAATAAGAGTGTCGAACCCAACGAGGAGCAGAAGGTGTTGACAAGCAGTTTCGATGAAGGATTCACTGTAAATGCTCACAGACAAGTATTCGGGGGTTTTGATATAGCGAGGCAAATAAAGTACGAGTAAGTAAAATGCGAGAGAAATAATTGCAGCGAGTGGCCCAATCCTTTTTAGCACAAAGGACAAGCCGGTTTGTTTACTTATAATGACCAAACGTTCTTGAGGACACACGGGAATTTAGTCTAGTGCTTTCACTTCATATAGCTGATTAATCTTCATTGTTTTGATAAGTGTTGTGTGGGTGAACCTATGCTAATGTACCGCCCTTCCTAGGACTAATACATACTTGTGATTATACCCCTTGTAAGCATCCGCAACTACAAGAAAGTAATTAAGATAAATCTAACCACAACCTTAAACTCGAGATCCCGCTATCCCTCCTCGCATCGATATACTAACGGGGGTTTAGGTTTCGTCACTCCGGCAACCCCGCAATTAGCAACCGAATACAAGATGCACTCCCCTAGGCCCATAAATGGTGAAGTGTCATGTAGTCGACGTTCACACGACACCACTAGAAGAATGACACCACAACTTAAATATCACAACATTGAATACTAACCAACATAATTCACTACTAACATTTAGACTTCACCCATGTCCTCAAGAACTAAACGAACTACTCACGAGACATCATATGGAACACGATCAGAGGTGATATGATGATGAATAACAATCTGAACATAAACCTTGGTTCAATAGTTTCACTCAATAGCATCAATAACAAGTAGGAATCAACACCGGGAGAGTTTCCCCAATCAAACAAACAAGATCAAACCCAAATTGTCACAGCGGTGACGAGGTGCAGCGGTAGAGATGGCGGTGATGATGATGAAGATGATGGTGATGATGATGGAGATGATGTCCAGCTTGATGACGATGACGATGGCGTCGATTTCCCCCTCCGGGAGGGAATTTCCCCGGCAGATTTCAGCCTGCCGGAGAGCTCTTTTCTCTCTGGTGTTCTACGCCCCGCAGAGGCGGCTGTGACTCTTTGCGACTATCCTCTGGGGCTTAGGTTTTCGGGACGAAGACGTACGCGAAGAAAAGGAGGCGAGAGGGGGCTGTGGGCCCCCTCCTCACAGGGCGGCGCGGCCAGGCCTTGGGCCGCGCCGGCCTATGAGGTGGGCCCACCTCGGGTCCCCTCGGCTCCCCTTCCGGCTCCCTTCGACTTCGGAAAAATAGGATTTTTCATATAATTTCCGTCAACTGTTGATCTTTCGAAATATTGCATTCGACGGTGCTTTTTCCAGCAGAATCCTGGCTCCGGTGCGCGATCCCCAAATAATCATGAAACATGCAAAATAGATGAAATAACATAAGTATCATCTCCAAATATGAAATATATCAATGAACAACAGCAAATTATGATATAAAATAGTGATACAAAATGGACGTATCAACTCCCCCCAAGCTTAGACTTCGCTTGTCCCCAAGCGAAACTGAACTCGGTAAACAAGACCACATGTTTATGGAGTGAAGAGTCGATAAATAAAATACGGACAAGAAGCATCATATTCATTCACACAAGACATTCTAATAAACAACTTCCTCATATAATTCAACTTGAAACAAGTGGAAGGTAATCACAAATAAAGGTGCATAAAGAATCATAATTGGTGATGGCAAACTTTGTTCTTGGTCAGAGAACAGTTAACAGATTATACTTATCTATTGAGCAGCGCTCTCATATTAAAGCTTATAATAAACTTGCATACTCAATCATAGTAATCTCCTCATAATCATCGATAACTTTCAAAGCTGTATTCATTCAGATAAAATTTGTACTAAACAAGGAAAAGTAAAAGGCATAATGAAATAGATCACAATATAAATGGTTTGATCACAACAACTCAAATTCTTGCCTGAGATGGAGGGAAATAGGTTTACTGACTCAACATAAAGTAAAAGACAGGCCCTTCGCAGAGGGAAGCAGGGATTAAATCATGTGCTAGAGCTTTTCGAGTTTTGAAATCATATAGAGAGCATAAAAGTAAAGTTTTGAGAGGTGTTTGTTGTTGTCAACGAATGGTAGCGGGTACTCTAACCCCCTTGCCAAACAGACCTCCAAAGAGTGGCTCCCATGAAGGACGTCATCTCTACCAGCAAGGTAGATCATCCCTCTTCTCTTTTGTTTACACATGTACTTTAGTTTATTTAAGGATAACACTCCCCCAACCTTTGCTTACACAAGCCATGGCTAACCGAATCCTCGGGTGCCTTCCAACAATCTCATACCATGGAGGAGTGTCTATTGCAAAATTAAGTTGCTTATCGATGAATCAGGGCAAAACATGTGAAGAGAATTATTAATGAAAGTTGATTAATTGGGGCTGGGAACCCCGTTGCCAGCTCTTTTTGCAAAATTATAGGATAAGTGGATGAAGCCACTAGTCCATTAGTGGAAGCTTCCTAACAAGATTGAAAGATAAAACACCACATACTTCCTCATGAGCTATAAAACATTGACACAAATAAGAGGTAATAGCTTTTGAATTGCTTAAAGGTAGCACATGAAGTATTTACTTGGAATGGCAGGGAAATACCACAAAGTAGGTAGTTATGGTGGACACTGATGGCATAGGTTTGGTTTAAGGGTTTCGATGTACGAGAAGTATTCCCTCTCGGTACAGGTCTTTGGCTAGCAGGGTTAATTAGCAAGCATAAGAGTCGAGGGAAACAAACAAATATACATGTGATAGAAACAATCATGCATCTTACTTGTAAGCACAAACAATTTTAACTTCAGAATACTAAGCTAAGAACTAACAAGAAAGATAATAACATATCTACATGTATTTCCTCTTCTCTACTTAAAACTCAAAGTGTTGTTGCTATTGACCAATGCTAAGTTTACCAAAACCAAATGGATTTACTCAATGCTCCCAAAGTGATACCCCTACTAACAACAAGATCAATCATATAACAGAGATTGCAAACTAAAATAAGATGTGCAATATGTAAATGATAAGACTTCTCATTAATATTCCATAACGATAACTCACACCAAGGGATACATAGATAACCAACTAAAGAGAGATACTTCCATACCGCAACACATCTTATATGATAACTTCCCTACTCATGATATGACACTACTTGAAAGTAAAAAGATAAAAGATAGTGATGATGTGATACCGCGGCACTCCCCCAAGCTTGGAACAAACCAAGGGGATGCCAATACCGATGATGAATTACTCCTTCGGCGGTGGTGAATTCTTCCCATCATCAGACTTCCAAGGAAGAGGCTCTCCGTCAACAAACGACATCTTGGTCTCAGGGATCCTGAAACTAGCAGCATAGCTTATGTGTTTAAACTTGTTTTCATACTCACAGTTTTGATTCTGAACATCATAGAGTTGAGCTTGGAGTTTGTTGGTGTTGTCGTGAAGTGAGAGGATGTCGTTCCACAGCTTTGTAGTCTCCTTCTCGTGTTCATCAATAAGTTCAGACACGATCTTATGGAAGATGTCCACTTCACGCTCAGCCATCTTCTTGTAGTTAAAGACCTCTTGTTCTAGCTTCTCCATCCTGTCTTCCAATTAAGCTTCCTTCTCCCTTAGGACCCCAGACATCTTCAATCTGCAACTCTCCATTGACGAGCAACAATTCCTTGGGGTACATCTTCAACTCGCTCATGTACGGGCTGACGACGTCATCAAGGAAGCTGTCCTTCGGAGTTCCTGACGAAGACATGGTGGCTCTAGATCCGACGTAGATCCTGGCAGAAATAGCTCGAAACAAAACTCGTCGAGAAAACGATATACGGACCTCCAGGGGTCCGGGGGATTATATAGCAAAAAATTTCACGACAAACGGAAAGTACCAGGTCGAACCAGAGTCGGAGAGGGGTGACGAGGCGGCTTCCTCACCGGGCGGCGCGGTCAGGCTGGGGCCCGCGCCGGCCTGTGGGGGCACGCCCTCATGCGTCTCCTCCACTCCGTTTCGATCTCGTAATTTTTCATATTTTCCAAAAGTTGCAAAAACATTGTTCGGAAAGTTAAACGCGGACTTTTTCTTACCGGAAGCTGTTACCTATTCAAAGTCGGACTCTGCAGGACTGTCAACTTGGCCTTTGATGAAAGCTTCCGGAGTTACCACTTGAATAACATCAACATCTTCATTGTAAGAATCACCCGAGATATAATGCTTGAGTCTTTGTCCATTCACCACTTGTGTGGCATTACCTTGCAGAGAGCTAATTTTAATTGCTCCTGATCGATAAACCTCATCAATGACATATGGTCCTTCCCATTTTGAGAGTAATTTCCCTACAAAAAATCTGAGACGAGACCGATACAATAGGACTTTATCTCCAACATTAAATTCTCTTTTGATAATTCTTCTATCATGCCATTTCTTAACTTTCTCTTTAAAGAGTTTAGCATTTTCATATGCTTCACTTCTCCATTCATCTAGAGAACTCAATTGTAGCAATCTTTTCTTACCGGCAAGTTTAGGATCTTTATTTAGTTCTCTCACAGCCCAATAAGCTTTGTGCTCTAGTTCTAAAGGTAAATGACAAGCTTTCCCATAAACCATTTTATTCGGTGACATACCCATGGGATTTTTATAAGCAGTTCTATAAGCCCATAGTGCTTCTTTCAATTTAATAGCCCAGTTCTTTCTAGATTTATTAACAGTCTTCTGCAAGATAGATTTAATCTCTCTATTTGATAACTCTACATGCCTGATACGTCTCCGACGTATCGATAATTTCTTATGTTCCATGCCACATTATTGATGATATCTACATGTTTTATGCACACTTTATGTCATAATTATGCATTTTCTGGAACTAACCTATTGACGAGATGCCGAAGTGCCAGTTGCTGTTTTCTGCTATTTTTGGTTTCAGAAATCCTAGTAACGAAATATTCTCGGAATCCGACGAAATCAACGCCCAGGTTCCTATTTTGCCCGGAAGCATCTAGAACACACGAGAGCCGCCAGAGAGGGGGCACTGGGCCCCCAGACCATAGGCCGGCGCGGCCCAGGCCCTGGCCGCGCCGCCCTATGGTGTCGTCGCCTCGTTGACCTTCTGACGCCGCCTCTTCGCCTATTTAAGCCCCCTCGACCTAAAACCTCGACACGGAAAAGCCACGGTACGAGAAACCATCCAGAGCCGCCGCCATCGCGAAGCCAAGATCCGGGGGACAGGAGTCCTCGTTCCGGCACGCCGCCGGGACAGGGAAGTGCCCCGGAAGGCTTCTCCATCGACACCACCGCCATCTTCATCAACGCTGCTGTCTCCCATGAGGAGGGAGTAGTTCTCCATCGAGGCTCGGGGCTGTACCGGTAGCTATGTGGTTCATCTCTCTCCTATGTACTTCAATACAATAATCTCATGAGCTGCCTTACATGATTGAGATTCATATGATGATGCTTGTAATCTAGATGTCTTTATGCTAGTCAAGTGAATTTTACTTATGTGATCTCCGGAGACTCCTTGTCCCACGTGTGTAAAGGTGACAGTGTGTGCACCGTGTGGGTCTCTTAGGCTATATTTCACAGAATACTTATTCACTGTTATGAAGAGCATAGTGAAGTGCTTATTTATATCTCTTTATGATTGCAATGTGTTTTGTATCATTACTATTCTATGTGCTACTCTAATGATGTTATTAAAGTAGTTTATTCCTCCTGCACGGTGTAATGGTGACAGTGTGTGCATCCGTGTTAGTACTTGGCGTAGGCTATGATTATGATCTCTTGTAGATTATGAAGTTAACTATTGCTATGATGGTATTGATGTGATCTATTCCTCCTACATAGTGTGAAGGTGACGAGTGTGCATGCTATGTTAGTACTTGGTTTAGTCGTATTGATCTTTCATGCACTCTAAGGTTATTTAAATATGAACATTAAATTGTGGAGCTTGTTAACTCCGGCATTGAGGGTTCGTGTAATCCTACGCAATGGTGTTCATCATCCAACAAGAGTGTAGAGTATGCATTTATCTATTCTATTATGTGATCAATGTTGAGAGTGTCCACTAGTGAAAGTCTAATCCCTAGGCCTTGTTCCTAAATACTGCTATCGCTGCTTGTTTACTGTTTTACTTGCGTTACTACTGCTGCGTTACTACTGCTTGTTTACTCGTCCTGGGCAAAGCACTTTTCCGGTGCCGTTGCTACTATTTATTCATACCACCCGTATTTCACTATCTCTTCGCCGAACTAGTGCACCTATTAGGTGTGTTGGGGACACAAGAGACTTCTTGCTTTGTGGTTGCGGGGTTGCATGAGAGGGATATCTTTGACCTCTTCCTCCCTGAGTTCGATAAACCTTGGGTGATCCACTTAAGGGAAAACTTGCTGCTGTTCTACAAACCTCTGCTCTTGGAGGCCCGACACTGTCTACAGGAAAAGGAGGGGGGCGTAGACGTCAATGCCCACTAGTTTGAGGATGATAGGCAGAAGCAATTCTATGATTAATACCATATTTAGCAAGAGTTTTTCTAAAACCACCATGAATAAAATGAGAACCTCCATCAGTCATAATATATCTAGGAACTCCAAATCTAGGGAAAATAATATCTAAAAGCATTCTTAAAGAGGTCTCACCATCAGCACTTTTTGTAGGTATGGCTTCCACCCATTTAGTAACATAATCAACAACAACAAGTATATGAGTGTTACCTTCGAAGAAGGGAAAGGACCCATGAAGTCAAATCCCCAACAATCGAATGGTTCAATAACAAGAGTATAGTTCATAGGCATTTCATTGCGTCTGGAGATATTACCAACCCTTTGACATTCATCACAAGATAAAATAAACTTTCTTGCATCTTTGAAGAGATTTGGCCAATAAAAACCTGATTGTAGAACCTTTTGCGCGGTCCTATCTCCGGCGTGATGTCCTCCATAAACACTACCATGACATTTACTCAATATCTCCTGTTGTTCATATTCAGGAACACATCTTCACAGAATACCATCCACTCCTTCTTTATATAGGTGTGGGTCATCCCAAAAATAATGCCTCAAGTCATAAAAGAATTTCCTCCTTTGCTGAGCTGAAAAGGTTGGAGGCAAGTACTTGGAAACAATAAAGTTAGCATAATCAGCATACCAAGGACTATCTCGCGAGCTCACCTTTATTACAGCCAATTGTTCATTTGGAAAACTATCATTAACAGGAACAGGATCATAAGCAATATTTTCCAATCTAGACAAATTATCAGAACAGGATTATCAGCACCTTTCCTATCTATAATATGTAAATCATATTCTTGCAAAAGAAGTACCCATCTAATAAGCCTTGGCTTAGCATCTTTCTTTGTCATAAGGTATCTAATTGCAGCATGATCAGTATGAATTGTAACTTTTGAATCAACAATATAGGATCTAAACTTATCACAAGCAAAGACTACAGCTAATAATTCTTTTTCAGTTGTAGCATAATTTCTTTGAGCAGCATCAAGAGTTTTGCTAGCATAATGTAAATAACATTCAATTTCTTATCTACTCGCTGTCCAAGAACAGCGCCTACAGTAAAATCACTAGCATCACACATAATCTCAAAAGGCAAATTCCAATCAGGAGGTTCAACTACAGGAGCAGTTGTTAAGGCTTTCTTTAGAGTTTCAAAAGCTTCCTTACAATCATCATCAAAAACAAAAGGTACATCTTTTTGAAGAAGATTAGTAAGAGGCTTTGAAATCTTAGAGAAATCTTTAATAAATCTCCTATAAAACCCAAGCATGACCAAGAACACTACGAATACCTTTAACATCCCTAGGATAGGGCATCTTCTCAATTGCTTCAACTTTAGCTCTATCAACTTCAATACCTCTCTCGGAAATTTTATGTCCCAATACAATTCCTTCATTAACCATAAAGTGGCATTTCTCCCAATTAAGAACAAGATTAGTTTCTTCACATCTCCGCAATACTTTATCAAGGTTTCGCAAGCAATTATCAAAAGAATTCCCATAGACAGAAAAATCATCCATGAATACCTCTACAATACTCTCACAAAAGCCATGAAAAATAGCAGACATGCATCTTTGAAAAGTTGCAGGAGCATTACATAGACCAAAAGGCATACACCTATAAGCATAAGTTCCATAAGGACAAGTGAAAGTGGTTTTCTCTTGATCTTTAGCTTTAACAGCAATTTGTGAAAACCCAGAATAACCATCAAGAAAGCAAAAAATGAGTATTTTTAGACAACCTTTCTAACATTTGATCAATAAATGGTAAAGGGTAATGATCTTTCTTAGTAACCTTATTAACTTTTCGATAATCAATGCACATTCTATACCCTACAACTACTCTTTGAGGGATGAGCTCATCATTATCATTAGGCACAACCGTCATTCCTCCTTTCTTAGGAACACAATGCACAGGACTAACCCATCTACTATCGGCAATAGGATATATAATACCAGCTTCAAGAAGTTTTAATACCTCATTCCTTACCACATCCTTCATCTTCGGAATTAGACGACGTTGATGTTCAACAACAGGCTTTGCATCATCTTCCATATTGATAGCATGTTGGCAAATAGAGGGAGAAATCCCCTTCAAGTCATCAAGAGTATAGCCAATAGCTCCTCGGTGTTTCTTCAATATTTCTAGTAACCTTTCTTCCTCAATATCTGAAAGCTTAGAACTAATAATAACATGATATATTTTCTTATCATCAATATGAGCATACTTAAGATTATCAGGCAATGGTTTTAAATCAAAAACAGGATCTTCCTTTGGTGGTGGTGTTGTACCTAGATCTTCAACCGGCAAGTCATGTTTAAGAATAGGTTGACGAAGGAAAATTTCATCAAGCTCATTCCTTTCTTCCCTAAATACTTCACTCTCACTATTCTCCAAATGTTGCTGCAAAGGATTATTAGGAGCAAGAGCAATAGACGCACACTGTTCAACTCTAAAATCATTATTAGGCAAGTCAGCTTTATAAGGAGTTTTGGCAAATTTAAAGAAATTAAACTCATAAGATTTACCAGCAAATTTAGTAACAATCTTTTCCTTCTTGCAATCTATAACAGCTCCACAAGTATTTAGGAATGGTCTACCAAAAATAATAGGACAATACTTACTAGCAGCAGAACCAAGTACCAGAAAGTCAGCAGGATATTTAATCTTACCACACAGAACTTCCACATCTCGAACAATACCAATAGGAGAGATAGTTTCTCTATTAGCTAGCCGAATAACCACATCAATATCTTCAAGTTCACAAGAACCAATTTCATGCATGATCTCCGTATAAAGCTCATAAGGAATGGCGCTAATACTTGCACCAATGTCACATAAACCATAATAACAATGATCACCAATTCTAACAGAGAGCATAGGAACACTAGCTTTCCTAGACTTATTAGGATGCGAAACAATATTAGAAGCATCTTCACAGAAAATAATATGACCATCTTCTACATTTTCAGTCACAAGATCTTTAACTATTGCAACAGCAGGTTCAACCTTAATTTGTTCTTCAGGTTCTATAGGTTTCTTTGCACTTTTATTAACCACACTAGATATACCAGAGTACTCCTTCATTTTAGCAGGGAAAGGAGTTTTTTCAATATAAGCTTCAGGAAGAATATGATCAACAGTTTCAATTATAGCACATTTATTTATAGATGGATCAATTTTATCTTTATATGGTTCATGATACTTATCAAAATTCTTCCTAGGCAATTCAAAGTGAGACGCAAAAGCTTTATAAAGATTTACAACGACTTGAGAATCAAGACCATAAGTAGCACTCATATTACGAAATTTATCAGTATCCATAAAAACTTCAATGCATTTATAATCAAAGTTTATACCTGACTTTCTATCTTTGTCGTTCTCCCATCCTTCAGTATTCTCCTGGATCCGATCAAGAAGGTCCCTTTTAAACTCTTCTTTATTGCGTGTAAATGATCCAGAACAAGAAGTATCCAGCAAAGTCTTATCTTGAAAAGACAATCTTGCATAGAAATTATCAATAATAATATTACCAGGAAGCTCATGAATGAGGCATTTGAGCATTAAAGACTTCAATCTCCCCCAAGCTTGGGCAATACTTTCTCCATCATGAGGCCAGAAATTATATATGCGATTCCGATCTTTGTGAATCTCACTTGGAGGATAGAATTTGGAATAAAATAAAGGCACAATGTCCTCCCAATTAAGAGAATCCCTATTCTTCAGCAATTTATACCAGTGCGCTGCTTTACCAGACAGCGATATAGAGAATAGTTTCTTCCTAACTTCATCCATAGCAATACCTGCACATTTGAATAACCCGCATAATTCATGTAAAAAACAGTAAATGATCACCAGGATGGACAGTTCCATCCCCTTAATAGCGGTTATCCACAACACGTTCAATAATTTTCATAGGTATTTTGTATGGAACCTCTTTCTCACCTGGCGCCTCATCCACTACCTTTGCAGTAGTAGTAGATTTCCCAAAGAGGAATTCAAGAGAAGACCTCTCCATAATGAATTATAGCAGCAGGCAGAAATAAAAACAACACGTACAGTAAAGGTTTTCCTTACCAATTCCACTTACCAATAGCGCTTCACTCCCCGGCAACGGCGCTAGAAAATAGTCTTGATGACCCACAAGTACAGGGGGTGTATCGTAGTACTTTCGATAAATAAGAGTGTCGAACCCAACGAGGAGCAGAAGGTGTTGACAAGCAGTTTCGATGAAGGATTCACTGTAAATGCTCACAGACAAGTATTCAGGGGGTTTTGATATAGCAGGCAAATAAAGTACGAGTAAGTAAAATGCGAGAGAAATAATTGCAGCGAGTGGCCCAATCCTTTTTAGCACAAAGGACAAGCCGGTTTGTTTACTTATAATGACCAAACGTTCTAGAGGACACACGGGAATTTAGTCTAGTGCTTTCGCTTCATATAGCTGATTAATCTTCATTGTTTTGATAAGTGTTGTGTGGGTGAACCTATGCTAATGTACCGCCCTTCCTAGGACTAATACATACTTGTGATTATACCCCTTGTAAGCATCCGCAACTACAAGAAAGTAATTAAGATAAATCTAACCACAGCCTTAAACTCTGAGATCCTGCTATCCCTCCTGCATCGAAATACTAACGGGGGTTTAGGTTTCTGTCACTCCGGCAACCCCGCAATTAGCAACCGAATACAAGATGCACTCCCCTAGGCCCATAAATGGTGAAGTGTCATGTAGTCGACGTTCAGACGACACCACTAGAAGAATAACACCACAACTTAAATATCACAACATTGAATACTAACCAACATAATTCACTACTAACATTTAGACTTCACCCATGTCCTCAAGAACTAAATGAACTACTCACGAGACATCATATGGAACACGATCAGAGGTGATATGATGATGAATAACAATCTGAACATAAACCTTGGTTTAATAGTTTCACTCAATAGCATCAATAACAAGTAGGAATCAACACCGGGAGAGTTTCCCCTATCAAACAAACAAGATCAAACCCAAATTGTCACAGCGGTGACGAGGTGCAGCGGTGGAGATGGCGGTGATGATGATGAAGATGATGGTGATGATGATGGAGATGATGTCCAACTTGATGACGATGACGATGGCGTCGATTTCCCCCTCCGGGAGGGAATTTTCCCGGCAGATTTCAGCCTGCCGGAGAGCTCTTTTCTCTCTGGTGTTCTCCGCCCCGCAGAGGCGGCTGTGACTCTTTGCGACTATCCTCTGGGGCTTAGGTTTTCGGGACGAAGACGTACGCGAAGAAAAGGAGGCGAGAGGGGGCTGTGGGCCCCCTCCTCACAGGGCGGCGCGGCCAGGCCTTGGGCCGCGCCGGCCTATGAGGTGGGCCCACCTCGGGTCCCCTCGGCTCCCCCTTCTGGCTCCCTTCGACTTCTGGAAAAATAGGATTTTTCATATAATTTCCGTCAACTGTTGATCTTCCGAAATATTGCATTCTGACGGTGCTTTTTCCAGCAGAATCCTGGCTCCGGTGCGCGATCCCCAAATAATCATGAAACATGCAAAATAGATGAAATAACATAAGTATCATCTCCAAATATGAAATATATCAATGAATAACAGCAAATTATGATATAAAATAGTGATGCAAAATGGACGTATCAAGGATCGCTACGTCCTGCTAGCAATCCACTATATGAATATATGTATACAGGGGGCCGCCATAGGCGGAGTTGTTGGATCTAGTCTAGTTCTAATCCGCGGGTTGCGGTGTCTAGGCGTGTCGCCTCTATGTTTATGTTTCTGATTATTCGTGTCTAAGGGGTGCCCCTGCCTGGCTTTATATATCAGCCAAGCTAGGGTTTACAAGAGTCCTAGTAGGATTCATATTGGAGTCTTCTTTCCTTGTAGTCCAAGTTGAGGCGCGTGCGGAGTCCGAGCTTGTCGAGTCCTCGTGCTGGTCCACCTTCATAGTTTGCACCGGGTATGTCAATGTCGAGTACCCGAAGGGTTATGCCCACGTCAGTAGCCCCCGAGTGTCTGGCCGAAGTGAAGCTTCGGGCAGGGACTAAAGTTGTCTTCGTAGAATGTCTTGATCATCTGTTGAATCTTGTGCTTGATGTAGAGTCGAAGTTGCTTTCTGTCGGGTGCGCGAAGCGCTCCCAATGGGAGTAGCCCCCGAGTCTATGGGCGGGTGCTTGCAGCCACGCATAGACTCAAGTTGTACTACTCGAAGATCTTGATTGTTGATGCCGACGTCTTCAACTTTATTCTTCTTTGTTGGCGAGGTTGCCATATTTTTTTTATCGGGTGCACGGCTAGCGCTCCCGATGGGAGTAGCCTCCGAGCCTGTAGATAAATATGAAATAGTTATGTATAGGGTGTAAAAAATGCTAAGTCAAATACCGTACATGTCCTCGCGTTTCGAAAACATGATGTCGATAACTCTGATGATGTCACTGATAGAGGAGTTGACGAGTTGGATGATATCCTAGAGGAACCGATGATTTGGATGCGTGCCTAGAGGAGCCGATGATTTGGATGATGGCCCAGAGGAGCCGATGATTTGGATGATGGCCCAGAGGAGCCGATGATTTGGATGATGGCCCAGAGGAGCCGATGATTTGGATGATGGCCCAGAGGAGCCGATGATTTGGATGATGGCCCAGAGGAGCCGATGATTTTATCGGGTGCGCGTCCAGCGCTCCCGATGGGAGTAGCCCCCGAGTCTGGGCACTGATGCTTGCAACCGTGAATAGACTCAAGTTGAGCAACCTGATGTTTATACTTTTCTTCAGGTGCCGTTGACACATTGTTGTTTATTTCAAGGGGCAAAACGCACCTTGAGCATCATTGATGCCATTGTTCGTAAGTTTTTCGGTAGGTACATATATATGCACTTTTACCGTGTCAATGTCGTTGGCAAATTTTGAAGGAGCAAATCTTAATTGCCCGTTTAAGCGTATGTGTATTCGTTGGTCAGCAAATTGTTTGAGTGATTAGCTCGTGTTGCAGGTCTTGCTAAACCCGTTGTATGTGCAACTTTGCTTTCAACCGATGTATGTTCTGACAGCAGCTCCCGACTGTATCGGAAGCACTAACTCTGCCGTTGAGCCCGTTGTTCTTTGATATTTCCATAAGTAAAATATCGAACGTGGGTTGTTTTATATGTATTTCCAGACTCTTGCTATTTATGGCGCTCGTTAGAGGCATCTGTAGCAGAGGGAAAGGTCAGCGTCCTTGTTTGTTTCATGATCCTTGCTACTTGCGGCACTCTTTGAGGCATCTAAAGCAAAGGAAAAGAGCAAGGTCCCCGTTGTTTTATGATCCTTGCTATCTGCGGCACTCTTTGAGGCATCTATAGCAAAGGAAAAGAGCAAGGTCCCCGTTGTTTCATGATCCTTGCTATCTGCGGCACTCTTTGAGGCATCTATAGCAAAGGAAAAGAGCACGGCCCCCGTTGATTTTGTATCATAGCACTCGTAACTTCAGAGGCTTTCTCATAATCCTTGCTACGGCACTCTTTGAGGCATCTATAGCAAAGGAAAAGAGCAAGGTCCCCATTGATTTTGCATCATAGCACTCGTAGTTTCACAGGCTTCTTTTAGAGTGCAATCTCTGGGCGTATTTTCCATCGCACCGATGTTCGTCGAAATATACGAACAAGGTTCTTGACGATGTAATTCGGGTGTCCCGAATTACTGCAATTCTTCAAAACTTGAGTCTTGATATCTTCTTGGGTTCCAGCGAACCGACGCTCCCGATGGGATTAATAGTCTTCAAATCTTCTTGAATTCCAACGAACCAGCGCTCCCGATGGGAGTAACCGCAATAGCTCGAAGATATTCCAGGAGCCCCCGAGTAATTCCAGCGCTCCCGATGGGCTCGCATCGGGTCGATATTAAATAAGATGATATCCATTGAATATTCCAGATGATGAATCCACCAACCCGAGAGTGCATCGGGAGAAGATATATCCAGAGCCAAAGAAGATAAGTCTATCGAGTAATCATAGATGATGGAGAAAATGAATCCACTGATTCGGGGAAAATAAATCCACCGAGTAATCGAGAGTACTGGAGGTAACGATGTAATGGCGCCTTCCCAATCATCGGGTGTGGCGAAAGAAAGAGGAACACTTAGTTCCGCAGGCGCAGTAGAAATAGTTGCACGGCCAAAGATAGTCCATGTGGCGGGCGCAGCCGAAATAATTGCGCCATTCAAGATAATTCACGCGGCGGGCGCAGCCGAGATAATCCCGCCATTCAAGATAATTCATGCCGGCGGGCGCATCCGAAATAATCCCGCCATTCAAGATAGTCCATGCGGACGCCAGGCAAACGTGGTCGATGAAGAAGACGCAACCGATGTAGCGAACCCGCGACAGGTGAGCATATGACGAGTGCGTGACGGCGGGCGCGGTCAGCCGAGCAGAGCAGTCGACGGATGAGCTCCCAAATATATCAAGTCTACGAAGCAACAAGCGGTGTCCCGAGTGTGGCGATTGTGCGCAGTGAAGCGGTCGAATCTTGTTCCGATCTGCAGTCATATTACAGCGCAAAAACTGTGCAAAAATAATAGTACGAGCCAAAAGATATTTGGCGAAATAAATTTTGCATAATTAGAAATATAGCACCTGATGGTTTTTTTTGTCGGATGGTAAATTCACCATGAAGTGTTGCCGAACAGTCGAAGTTGTCGGCTCCGTGGCGGCGAGTTCGTACAGCCCTTTGTCCGACCATGTGAATCCGTTGATTAGTCCTGGCGTCGAGATGCATAAGAATTTCAGCCAATTAATTTCTTTCTTGAGTCTTCGCCACGATCGTGCCTCCAGGCTTCTTGATCAGTGCTCCGTTCCTTTTGTTTTGATTGCCTGATCTTTCCTTGCTCTCTGCTGTTGCACGTGGAGTTGATGGCAATTCTTGGTCCGTGAGTCTGCTGTAGGGCGCATCCAAGCGACTTCTTGTTTGCGATCAGATCTTGTCCTCTGACTCCTAGGATCAATACCATATTACAGCTTTCAGAAGACCCCCGCAACCTGAATCCATCGATCTTCTTTTGACGTGAGACTTTTTGCGGCGTAGAAGGCGTAAACCATGGCGGAGACGAAAAACATCCACACATGTCGACCCAGACAGAGTATAGGTCAGCCGTGGCGGAGTTGTTGATAGCGAAACCAAAAGCGTTGTCGTCGATGAGTAGCAAGATGCAATCTATTGTTTGAAGATGATGAGGCCTCCGCACGATTCCAGCAGAGCCGCGACGAAGCTGACGATGCCGATGCAGACGAATCAGCCGAAGATGATCTTGATGATATGAAGAAGGATCCCGCCCGGATGACAAAAAATCCAGTCGTCACGATTTCCACAGACGGCGCCAATTGACGAGGCAGTTCCTCGGCAATGCCCACCATGAGGGGCTTGGGTTTTAGAGAAAGGCAACGGCGGAAGTTTCGGGAGCGAGGCGGTACACGACGTACCCAGGTTCACGTCCCCACGGTGGAGGATCGCTACGTCCTGCTAGCAATCCACTATATGAATATATGTATACAGGGGGACGCCATATGCGGAGTTGTTGGATCTAGTCTAGTTCTAATCCGTGGGTTGCGGTGTCTAGGCGTGTCGCCTCTATGTTTATGTTTCTGATTATTCGTGTCTAAGGGGTGCCCCTGCCTCAGCCAAGCTAGGGTTTACAAGAGTCCTAGTAGGATTCATATTGGAGTCTTCTTTCCTTGTAGTCCAAGTTGAGGCGCGTGCAGGTCCAGCTTGTCGAGTCCTCGTGCTGGTCCACCTTCATAGTTTGCACCGGGTATGGCAATGTCGAGTACCCGAAGGGTTATGCCCACGTCAGCAGTACTTCATAAGCCGGCGGGAGGAGAAGGGCGTCGCCACCTCGTATGCCCGCGACAAGGACTGGGAGTGGGGGCACGTCTCGGAGCCTTTATTCCCTCCGTGCGAAGATCATACACTGTTTCACCGCCTCTCCGATGTCGTTACCTCATAAGTCAACGAGAACGGAGTGACAGAGCTCGGGCGCATGGCGCAACTTGTGCGTGTATACTCGAGATTCATACGGTCGGGACTGGTGTCATTGCTGTTCACGTTTTTGGTGGTGATTCTGGCAGAGTACGGCATGCTGCTGGTGCATCTCCACGCAAGCAGCCTCCTCACGTTGGTGGTGTTCCAGTACCTGTGTGAGGCATTCGTAGGGACTAGATGGACCTCACGAGTCTTGCCGCGCCGTTTTTACTACTGTCGTTTACATTGTCAAATTTCAAGGCCTTCTAAGTTTTACACCATCGCTTAAATACTATCAAATTTCAAGATCTATAAATTTGGCTGATACAATACCCTCTATTATTCAGCTATCAGGCCACAAAAGATACCTGACATTTCATGACTTATCTCTGAACTTATATGGAAGAGAAATTGTGACTTATTAATATATAGATTCCGTTGAAAAAAAATACTCAAGGAATAGTAGAACAAAGAATCTCGAGACAACTTGATTCACAGAACGGCCATGACACAAAGCTCCACTTACTCTTAAGTTCTTTGTAACTTCAAATAGTTCTACCCAAAAAAACAATCTGGTTGTTTCTTCTATTGATTCCTTGCTGAACATACATGAAATAAACTACCCGTTGTTATTTGAAAACATTCTAAATGCAGGACCTCACTATTCAACTACATTACAGTCACACATAAATAGATGCATAGTAATTATGTACCAGAAAAGCATATGGCATAAAAGTGAAATCGCAAAGGCTTACATGGTTGGCAACAATGAGAAGTTTGACAAAAAAAATACTTCTAACTGCAGCTAGTGATTCATAGTATATTTTGCAATAGTCAGTATGGAATAACTTGATGACGGAATCAGTAGGGAGGTTTCCTTCCCACTGCATTCCAAATTATGTAAACTGAGAGCATGGATTTACTATCAGTGGTAGTAAGTGGATTCAATGAAACTGTTAAGTTTTCAAGATTTAGATTAGAACAGTCGGCCAAGTTTCAGTGGTAATAAGGTTTTTTGTGAGGACATTTCTTCATACTTAATGAGTACACGAGATCATCAAGATGCATTAGAGCCAAATGTGCACCTAATCCTAGTTTATAAGTGGAATACTATAAACTCCTTGATATGTGCAATTCTTCAAATTAATCTGCAGTATTTTGGTACATTTTCATCTCAGGTAGTAAATGTGAGATTTTTCTCGTGGTTTACTCAATTATTATCTCAAGTGAAACCACATCCTTTGGGAAATTGCGTGAAGTTGGTTCAATGGAAGTCTCAACAAATGCGGTACAATGGACTTAGCCAAATAAAGGATTTTTTGTTCGTATAGGCGAAACAATGCAAGTGTATTTAAGTCGAACTGTTTAGCCTGTGTAAAGAAATATCTCATACGATTTGATAACTCTGTACCGTCTAAAACAATTATGTACTGAATATCCATACAGCTCTGCTGCTCTACTCTTTCCCATCTACCTTTTTTTTTCTCGTACTTTAACAATGCAATAAGAATGAATGTCGGAAAGCCGTATCCAAGATAACAACTTGAATAGATGAAAGGATCCATCTTGGTGTGCATCTGATTCTATGATTAATCGCTGAATACCATTCAGAACAGGCTCATGTAGTGGACTACACAAAATATCTATATAATTAAGCTACTGATCTACTACGTACTGTTTACCTCTAGATATCTTGATCAGTGTATGCTCTCTATCCACCGTTCCTTATTGCTCCTACTGCAACAGAAGTGCAGACCTACCTTAACTCTTCAGGTAAGCACAGACTCTGTCATCAACAGATATTTGTTTCACACAATTCCACGATTTTCCCTTGGTCCTGCACCGGCAGATGGCGAGGAACCGGACACAGAAAATGACAAGGATCTGATGAACAGCATTAATAAGTACACACTCGCCAGCCATCTGTGAGCCCTGTGGGGAATAATTTGGTTGAGTACTTTTGATCACTGTCACTTATTTAAAATTGGCGAAGGATAGTACAATTATCAGCAAAGAGACATCCACACCAAGTGTAATTCAAGTTTGTTATGGTTACGTAATTCAAGCATATACATGTGTTCTAGAAATGCTACTCTCGGATGCTGGTACAAAATAGTATCCAAAGCTCTACAGAAAACAATCCAATTACAATGTCACAAACTGAATCCTCTATTGAGCTTGTTAAAGAATTCTGATTATGACGAATATGAAAGAGACCAGTACTGTTAAGTGAACCTGGGTCTTCAGCCAAGTACGGAATGAGCATCTGAAGCTCCTTCTCAAATCATGTTCATCTCCACTCCTGGAAACCATTAATGGACCACAATTGAGCATGGCATCGCCATCCACATTGTGCCTAAATTGAAGCACATCTACACTGCACTCATCCAACACCTTTGTCAGGTTATACATGATTGAATACCTCCTGTACACAATAAACCAAGAGTTTCTCGCAAACAACTGATCATTCTTCTCCCTTTATCCATTGTGGGTATATCTACTCACATCTCGGGAGGAAAGGAACCTCCCGCGAAGAAGGCAGTGGTGGGAGGCAAAGCTGCAGCTTCCTACAGTGGGAGTGTAGAACAATCACCACACACAAACATGCCCCTGGCCAGGAATGTCAACGCGACCTCGCACAATTCAAAGATGAGGAGGGCCTCTTCCTCTTTAGGGAAAACTCGTGTGTTGGCGCAAGAGGGAACTGAGGGACAGGAACTAACCGAGGAGGCAGCGGCTGGGGCAGACGTCAGCAACATAGAGGAGCGGCGGCGCCTTTCCAAGTGCACTGGCCCGAGCCGTACGGCGATGGAGCAGCACCGTTCGGGGAGAAGTTGGGGGTGGCGCTGAGACCTTCTTTTAAGAAGGGGCAGCGCTGAGACCTGGTGTCGACTCTGGCTCAGCCTGTAAGTCGGTCTGGCCGTGGGTGTACGGCGAGATCTGCGGCGAGCCTGGCCTGGGCCTCCGCCAGGTCCGCTTCGGCATGCGCCATGAGCACGGAGGCATCAACCATGATCGTCGCCGTCGACCGCGCCTGGCGGAGTAGCGACTCCGTGAAGAGAAGGTCGCTCTCCTCGGCGGCGGCCTCCTGCGCCGCCGCCGCCTCCGCCTCCGCCTCGTCCTCACGGGCATAGGCGTTGGTCTCCTCCGCCTCAAACGCTGCTGTTGCGGGGAGCTCTGCCGCATCCGGATCATCCGGGTAGCAGGCACGTTGATGGTCACGAGGGCATCTCCAACCGGGCGACCCTAACGGACGCGCTGGGCCGTCCTTTTTGGGCCGTTTGGGTCGCCGCCAGGACACGCGGACAGCGCCCAACGCTGCGACCCAAAGAGACGCCACGTGGTTCGTCTTCCTTGCGCGGCGCTGCGCCATGGCAGGCCTCGACGGGACAGCCATGGTGGGCGGTGGAACGCGCGGGAAAGTTCCCGCGCGCACCAAGGTTCCCGCGCGCGCGAAAACGCCATTGGCGCGAGCGACCGCCCAAGTTTCCCGCCAGGCCGCCGGCTATAAAAGACGGCGGCGGTCTCACACAGACCGCAACACCATCCTCTCCCCTCCATCTTCTCCGTCGACATGCCGCGCACCCTGCAGGCCACATGGGCCAAGCTCTCCCTCGCCGCCCGGGCCAGGTTCCCGCGGACGGTGGAGGAGGAGCGCGCGGACTCGCGGTGGGTCGCCGACGACGAGGCGCTCCGCGTCGCTGCCGAGGCGGCGGCACAGAAGGCCGGTGACGCGGAGATGGTGGAGGCGGCCGCGGAGGGCTGGCACGAGACCGCGGACGGCTGGTACGAGGCCGCGGAGGAGGGGGCGGCCGCCGCGGAGGAGCCCGTCAACGAGGAGGACCTCGCGCCGGCGAACATCAACGCCGCCATCGAGGAGCGACTCGCCGACCTCACGCGCGTGACGAAGGAGCACGAGGGCATCTGGCGGGCCGGCCGCCGCCGCTTAGGCGACCTCCTCGGCCAGAAGAACGAGCTGCTCGCTATGCGAGCAGCCCGTCACCTCATCCAGATGCCGTCCCCCGAGCGGCGCGCCCGGGAGGATGCTGAGTCGGCGGAGC
Source organism: Lolium rigidum (assembly GCF_022539505.1). Lineage (NCBI taxonomy): Eukaryota > Viridiplantae > Streptophyta > Magnoliopsida > Poales > Poaceae > Lolium > Lolium rigidum. Next base: position 68,883,754 of record NC_061511.1, read on the forward strand.
GCGGCCGGCAAGAGCGCATGCGCCGGCGGCAGGAGAACCACGAGGCCCAGGCCCCCGCCCGCGTCCGCATTGAGGCGCGCACCGCTGTGGAACGCGCCGCTCTGCAGGAGGTGGAGCTATGCGGGAAGCGGATGATTCCGCCGCAGGAGGCGGAGCGCGAGCGCGCCCGAGGTGCGCGGACGGAAAGGAGGAGGATGACGGCCTCCGTCCAAGCTGCCGAGGCCCGCGCCGCCGCCCGCGCCGCCGCCGACGCCCGCGCCGCCGCCGACGCGCCACCCAGCCCGTAGTAAGCTGGAGTGGAATCCTCACGCGTACAGGCCGCCCGCGTCGAGTGAAATCCACGGCCCCGACGGCGAGCCGGCGAGGAGTCGCCGGAGAGGCCGCCGGCCCCGTACGTATTTAGGATAGAAGTAGTAGCTAAAAAAAATATAATGAGTTCTTTTTAATGAAAAATATTATTTATGCCTATGACACGCGGGCCAGGGGCGGACAAGGGACGGACGCGAGCGACCAGCCTTTCGCGTCCGCGGCCACGCAAACCCGGCCAAGATTTGGGCCGGGTTTGCGTCGATCCGGACGCCGCGGGCATCCGTTTTAGGGATGGGTCCGCGCGCTGGGCCGGGTTTTTGTCCGGCTGGACCCATCCGGACGCGTGGGCGCGGGATGGGTCGCCCGGTTGGAGATGCCCTGATGTTACGGTAGTATGAACAGCTCCATCGCAGCGGGCATGTTCTGCCTGCACCATTTTGAGTACTGACCATCTATCTTTTGATAAAAGACATAGATGATTTATGAAAGAATAGCTGCATAGCAAGATACACACTTGCAATAGCTATTATTATTCTATTAAATATGTAGAAATAACTGAAGTATAGCATCACACAGTGTAACAGCGTATCAACCATTAGACCATCCATTGCAATCGAGAAAATTAAATTAAAAATCCAACTAAACAGATACACTGGTAGAAAAACGCTCATCTATACCGGTTCCAGAGGGGCATTCGTACCGGTTGCTCAACCGGTATAAATTATCCGGCACTAAAGGCCCCCCCTTTCGTACCGGTTGCTTACGAACCGGTATAAAAGGGGCCTCCACGTGGGCCACCAGGAGAGCTCAGGGCCAATGAGTTTTGGTACCGGTTGGTAATACGAACCGGTACCAAAGGTTCCCACCCGCGGCAGGGAATTTGCCCGAATCTCTGCCGCGGCAGAGAATTGAAGTTTTAGGGTTTTGGAGGGGTTTAGGGATATCGCGGTTTGTTTCATATCGCGTCGATGCACCAGAAACGCCTTTGGATTTAGGTAGTACATGAAGATCAAGATGATGCATAGCAAGTTAGTGCATACAATATAACACACATGTAATTGCATAAGATCGCAAATTAAGAAGCACTATGCATGAAGATCGATCTTCATGCATAGTGGTACTCTCCGAGGCGTACTCTATATATGTCTATTACATGTAGCATAGTGGTACTCTTCGATTCAACTATACATGTAACATGTACATCTTCATTCATAGTGGTACTCTGCGAATGGTGGTATGACGTCCCGAAGGAAGAATCCCGCCAATTCCTCGCCTATTGCTATGAAGCGGTCATCGATTGAGAGCTTGTTCCGCTTTCTTGACAACTATAAAAGAATAAGATACAAATGAATACATGAGCTATGTGTGTGTGTATATATATATTCAAACCACAATGAAACAACTATTACTGAAACTCAGCACAACTTATGATAAGAAAACAAATTTGTGAATACTGTTTTCGTACCTCTTTATTTCTTTCATTATTCATTCTCTCGCTGACAATTCTGTGGATGTACTCGCAAACGTAGAATTCACATAGATCAGTCCCTTGTGGTTGTTGCGGACATTTCTTTACAAGAATATAATTCAATCAAACAATAGTCAAGTATGATAATTAAAGGTGTGTGGACCTAGTTAGTACTACTTACTTTCGCCTTCCATCGCAGCTTCGGTGGCCATTCATGGGACTTATCTTCCTTGATGAAAGTTTCCCACACGCTGCCCGACAAAAGAAAATGCATAAAAGAGTTATCAATTAGTTCATAGCAGGAAATTAACGAAACAAACCGATAAGAATTAAAATTACCTTTTGAGCATTAAATAACAAGACAAGTATAGTTCCGATTTTTTGCTTAGTGAGTCAAAGACTTCAACTTCTCCAATTTGCATATTGATGATGAGAAGAATAAAGTGAAACCTACGCACGTTTAAATATGTAGTGTCATATATATAAGTCATTAGTTAAAATTTTGACATACGGTGAGCAAAATATAATGTGTTATAAGACAGTAAGACTCACTCGAAGTTGTAAGGCCAAATTATTAGCCTTTTGTCATGTTGTCGCTTCAAAAACCTTAGCAAAATCTCCGGTGTATCCTTGTTATAGACGGGATCTTCTATGGTTTTAACATGCATTGTGTGCGGGTCAATGAACCCAATGTCCGTGATTTCGTCCCTTTTGCATTCGAGCATCTTCGATCTGCATAATATAGCGCACAAAGGATTATAATCTGCAGACAATGAACGAGCTGAGCTAAAGACTTCTCAAATTAAATAAATCACTTACAGACAATAGAAACTGATGATAGATTTGTCGAGAGCCCGGAGATTGTATAACTGGAAAAGCTCGTTGAAGTCAACGTTCACACAGTATTCCTAGAAGTAGTGCTCTTCACTAACTCGCACCATGATAGTCTCGATCCCTTCCTTTGAGGCATTAAGGTACCACGAATGCAAGTTACGCATACATGTTGGTAGCTTCCTGAGATTCTGGACCAAATCTTTCCCTTGAATAAATTGATATGCTCGTTCAGCGAAGGCGTAATCGGTTGTGTCTTGTCGAGAACTTTCAACGGGCTTCCCGTCAAACACCTTGAGAGGGGCAACCGATTGAACGGGTTGTTGTCCGAGCTGGTAGACTTGGTGTATCCCTTTTATCTCCCTGATACCCGATTGAACGGGTTTTGTCGCCTCGATCATCTTGTCATACGACCTTTCAATAGAACGCCTATAGTCAGATGGCGGCGATGGTACAGGGTCATATAGATTCTCAACGGTACGCACAACTTTCACTCGATCTAGTGTCTTCTCGAAAGGTATCTCTGGCACTTTCGGTGCAAAATTTTTTTTCACCTCGGCCTAAACGGCTTCCTGGTTTTCCTCGGGAGTTTTTTCCCAAGGTAACTTCTCAATGGGCGGCAGTGCTTTCTCCTTTCTAGCTTTCTTCCTAGGCGGCGTACCGTTCCGCTTAACGGACGCGGTCTTACGCGGAGGATCTCGAGGTGGTGGACTCACACTGGGGTCCCTCTCAGGTAGGTGTGGACTTTGCTGCTCACGAGGACTACCACCAGGACTGCCACCAGGAGGAGTCGATGGCATTTGCTGCTCATGTGTAGGAGTCGGTGGTCTTTGCAAAAGGACGACGTACTTCTTCGGCCATAGGGCGAAACCGTGCTTGACATCGGCCAGTGTCCTCTCATCTTCACCTCTAGGAATATCAAGCTCCACTGTTTCAAAACCCGGAACAACTTCATCCACCCCGACACGAACACAACCAGGTGGAATGGGCATATGATGGTGCATTGCTCCATCTTCACTTGGGTACACATAGCCGACCGCCACCTTAACGGACGCGGTCCTGAATAACATATGTAGCGCGTAATCTGTCTTATCCGTGACATAATCCACAGGGTAGCTTCCTCCACATCCGTCAAGATGCGAGGAACCGACACTGCTTCTTCGCTGAGATGGGGCAGCATCGCCATGTTGATCCTGTAGAAACAACGGCTGATCAGGTGCCCTCTGATTTCTCTCAAGAGTCTCCACCCTAGTTAACAATTCCGTTACAATGTCGGCATCCTTCTTCTTCTTTCGCGAACGGCTTCTATAAGTGTCAGCGCTGTCCGGCCACGCTTCCTTCATGGTGAGACCTGGGCGAGCTCGTACCCGTCCAAGTGTTCAGGGTTCCCCAGAGCGAGTGTCAGCTCGTCATTCTCTCGATCGGGAATGTACTCTCCCTTTCTGACCTTTTCAATTGCATCTACAAGCTTCGGTACAATTGACTCAATTTTTTCCTTCCATTTTCCCTTCGCAACGATCAACCCTGTCTTTGGGTCCAACCCTGCCCCATGAGCGAACAATCAGAACTTGGACCGTTCGGGCCAGTCCCATGTCTGTGGAGTGATTCCATCATTCATCAGTTTATTCTCAAACGTTGTCCACTTCGGAATGGCACTCTTGTAGCCACCGACCCCAAATGATGCGGAAGTTTCTTCTTTGAAGCATTTTCGGTATTTTTCTTCGATCGGGACACAAAAGTAGACGATTGCTTATACTCCTTAAATGCGGGCCAGTGAGCTTTTATCTTCACTAGATTATCATCGAATACTGGATCTTCATTCTTATATTTGTCCCATAAATTTTTCTTCCAGGTCTGGAATTGTATGGCCATCTTCTTCAATGTCCATTCCTTGACTTTTTTCTTCTGACCTTCCGTCATGTCTTCCGGTAGGCTGAACTTTGTCAGTAGCGTGTCCCAAAGAAAAATTTTCATCATCTCGTTGACATAACTAGCACCACTCTCCGCGTTCTTCGGCTTATGCCACTCTTGAATGCTGATCGGTACATGGTCGCTAACAAGAACTCCGGCTTGACTTGTAAATTTGCGGCAAAACTCTTTGGGATGCTCTGGTTCACCATTAGCCTTGAATGCCGTGAGGGCTAACCTGCCCTCGCCCTTTAGCACCCGCGTCGGGCCTCGTTTTGATCTAACAGACTTGCTCGATGATCCGAAGGCTAAAAGAAAAAATTATTCGTTAATAAGTGCAATACAAATAAATGAATGCATCTAGGGATGAACATATAGACTAATTGATACATAGATATACACCTCGCCGGAGTTTGTGATGGACACTTCGTTGTCTTTTCTAACTTGTTCAGACTCAAGTCCCTCGCCGAAATCATTCAGAAAGTCTTGGAACTCGTTGTCATCTCCATCATCGGGTTCCGGACCACGGGCACTCTCATAGATCAATTTTTGCACCGCTTCTTCCCCCTCCTCATCTCGGACGAAGGTGCCGTCCTCCATACCTCAATGTCACTACAAAATTAAGAAAGCAATTGTATTTCATTCATCATGTCATGATCATATAACAGATTGCTAGATGGATAACAATTGAAATGAAGAAAGCAAAAAACCCTAACGGACCGCCACGGCCACGGACACGGTGTTCCCCCTCCTCATCTCGCTCTTCTCTCTATGTCGCGGCGGCACCGCCACGGACTCGGGACCGCTACAGACCCTAACCCTAACACTCGGCGCTCCTCCTCTCGCTCTTCTCTCTATGTCGCGGCGGCAATTGGTGGTCTTGGTTTGCAATTTGGAGTTGGTTTGTGAATATTCCAAAATAGGCATCATATTATTTTCTTTTATTTTTCTTCTACCAACCCCTCGATCACACACCCAAGTCACCTACTTCGATCCACCCAGCTTTTAAACACGCGCGAAAGATCGCCGCCACTCCCTCCAACCGCCGGCCGCCGTGACATCGCTTGATCACTTCCCCTACTGCCGCTGCCAGACGCGCGCACAGAGGGAGGTGCCGGCGGCCGTCTGTATGGAGCCGCCACCGCCGCAGCAGGAGCAGCAACTGCTGCGAGTCCTGGACAGCGTCAAGCTCTCCCCGGCGAAGCAGCCACCCACGTCGTCCCTACCCCTGTCCGGCCTCGACGCCGACCGCAACATGCCGACGTCGATGCGGACGCGCCGGACTCGCCGCTGCTCGACCGCCTCGCGCCGCGCGACGGAGACGGCGGACTGGCAGCGCTCGCGCTCCAGGCCACTCGCTTCGCGTGCGGCGGCGTCGCGCTCGGGATGCGGGTCGCGCACGCGCTCTACGACGGCGCGGGTCCACCAAGTTCCTCACAGCCGCCGCACGGCTCGCGCGCGCGCAGGAGCCAGCGGCATGGGCGTGAGCGTCTGCGGCATTTCGTCGAACACCCTAAGGGTGGTGTCGACGAAGCCGCAGAGCGCGACTTGGCGTCGTCGGCGTGGGCGTCTGCGAGCGTCGGGGCACGGCGGGTAGTGGGGAGGCGACGTCGGGGCACGGCGGGGCGTGGTGGGGCGACGTCGGCGGCGCCGGACACTGCGCGCGAGCGCGCGTGCGAGCGAGCGGGGGAGGGAAGAACGCCGGGGAGGGAGCGGCACGGACTTACCTGCGGAGCACGCCCTACGGCGAAGGCGTGGCTGCGGACGGCGGCGCGTCGTGGCTCGGATGGCGGCGCGGCGGAGCGCGGCGACGGCGACGGCGTGGGTGCGGACGGCGGCACGGCAGCGTCGAGAGCGGGGGATTGTGTGTGAAATTGGGGAGTTTTTGTCGCGCGCGTAAGGGAAAACGAGGGGAGTGACCTTTGGTACCGGTTGGTGCCACCAACAGTAGTCGCCACTGTAGTCGTCGTAGTCGCCGTCATCATCGTCGCTGGCATCGGGGTCGCGGTAGTGGAACGTCGGCGGGTGAGCACGCGTGGGCTGGGACTGAGGGTAGCGCAGGCGGGGGCCACGGTAGGCCATGACGCCCTGGAGAGTCCGGCCGCGCCACCACAGCCGACGGCCGGCCTCGTTGAAGTTTGAAGGAGGCGGGCCGCCCTCCTCGTGCCTGGAAAGCGCCCTCTCACCCCGATTGATGAAGAAGCTTTCCCAAGTCGGGCTGTAGTCGGGATGCCACTGGGGATTCCTCCGCTGCTCTGGCGTGAGCTCGAAGTAGTAGTGGTTCGTGATGGCCATCTCGCGCGCCACACCTAGAGGGACGGGAGGGACCGGTACGCCTCCGACGCTTAGCAACCAGCCGGTCGGGACGCGGTAGCCCGGCGGGCAGGGGTAGTTCGAGGCGCAAAGCGCCTCCGCCTCCCGGGGGGTTAGAGATACGATGGAAGCCATGGGAGAGAATGATGAGGTTTGCAGATATGATTCTAGATGTGATATGTAAATGGTGGCCAAGCCTACATATATATAGTGAAAAAATGGCGGGAACCGGTGGAAAGCGCGGGAAGAAAATAGGCGGGAAGACAGAGGCAAACCTTTAGTACCGGTTGGTGGGTGCAACCGGTACTAAAGGTGTTTTTCTGTCATGTAACAAAACTGTCGGTGGGATAAGGACGCGTGGGTAACCTCTAGTACCGGTTGGTGGGTGCAACCGGTACTAAAGCTGTCGGCAGGATAAGGACGCCCTGCTCGATGAGATAAAGTATGTAGCGCACGACGCCCTGTCGGTGGGATAAGGACGCGTGGGTAACCTCTAGTACCGGTTGGTGGGTGCAACCGGTACTAAAGCTGTCGGCAGGATAAGGACGCCCTGCTCGATGAGATAAAGTATGTAGCACACGACGCCCTGTCGGAGGAAGAAGAAGACAAAGTAGAAGCGGCGCCGTGCCTATAAAAGGAGCATCGATACGCCATGGGAAGCAGCTCAGCAAGCCAACATGGATGGAGATTTTCATCACCATGGATGGAGGAAAGGGTTGGGAAATCTCCCGTGGTGGAACTTGTCGAAGATGCCCTTGGTGCACACGCCCTATGGCATCTTCGGAAGTTCCGCCTCGGAAAAATTTCCCTGCAAGCCCGTGAAAGCTACTTAACTAGTAAAACAAGCCAACCATCTCCATTGTTAATATCTTACATACAGTAACATCATTACGCAAAAGTGATTTCCATATTGAGATACACAAGTTATGATACCTATATGTAGCTAGCTAGTCTTATGAGTTTTCTTCGTCTGTTTCCCTTTCTTCTTACTGCGACGCAACCATGGACAATCTTCATTGTTTAAGATGATGCTTGGGTCAATTTTTACCTTGAAGGGTGGAATATCGTCAAACTTATTATAATCTTCTGACATGTCCGTCTTGTCCTCTACTCCCACGATGTTTCTTTTTCCTGAAAGAACTATGTGCCGCTTTGGCTCATCGTATGATGTGTCCTCTTGCCTTTCTTTTCTTTTTTTCGGTTTGCTAGACATATCCTTCACATAAAAAACCTGAGCCACTTCACGGCTAGGACGAATGGTTCGGTGTCATACCCTAGATTCTTGAAATCCACTTGTAGTCATTCCGTACTGCGGGTCTACTCGTACCCCATCTTTCAGGTTGAACCATTTGCACCGGAACAAAGGGACCTTGAAATTAGGTCCATAGTCAAGTTCCCATATCTCCTCTATGTACCCATAATATGTGACCTTGTTCCCATTGCCATCTTCTGCATCAAAGCGGACACCACTGTTTTGGTTGGTGCTCTTTTTGTCTTGGGCGAAAGTGTAAAATGTGTTCCCATTAATCTCGTACCCTTGAAAATTCGATATAGTAGAAGATGGTTGCTTGGCCAACAAGTACAGCTGCTCGTCATCGGTGACATTCATGAGACGTGTTTGCAACCAACCGCCGAAAGTCTTCATGTGTTCTCCATCAATCCAATCTTCACGTTGCTCCGGGTATTTAGAGCGTAAGATATCCTTGTGTTCCTCTTTGTACGGAGCCACCAAGATGGAATTATGTAGAACTGTGTAGTGTGCTTGAGTGAAAGAATGTCCGTCCATACACGTTGCTGATTTCTTTCCTAGCGTGCCTTTTCCACGCAGTCTTCCCTCATAGCGCGATTCAGGAACACCGATCGGCTTAAGGTCAGGAATAAAGTCAACACAAAACTCAATGACCTCCTCTGTTCCATAGCCCTTGGAGATGCTTCCTTCTGGCCTAGCACGGTTATGAACGTACTTCTTTAATACTCCCATGAATCTCTCAAAGGGGAACATGTTGTGTAGAAATACAGGACCGAGAATGCCAATCTCTTCGACCAGGTGAACTAGGAGATGTGTCATAATATTGAAGAAGGATGGTGGGAACACCAACTCGAAGCTGACTAGACATTGGACCACATCCTTCTGTGATATTTGTAGAGTAAGTGGATTGATCACCTTCTCAGAAATTGCATTGAGGAACGCACATAGCTTCACAATGGGTACTCGAACATTTTCCGGCAGAAGCCCCCTCAATGCAACCGGAAGTAATTGTATCATAATCACGTGGCAGTCATGAGACTTTAGGTTTTGAAACTTTTTCTCCGACATGTTTATTATTCCCTTTATATTCGACGAGAAGCCAGACGGGACCTTGATGCTACTCCGGACTTCAAAAAAGATCTCCTTCTCCTCTTTGGTAAGAGCGTAGCTAGCAGGACCTTGATACTTCTCTGGATTCAGGTTGTTTTCTTCGTGGATACTTTGCTGGTCCTGCCGTGCATCCGGTGTATCTTTTGTCTTCCCATACACGCCCAAGAAGTTTAGCAGGTTCACGCAAAGATTTTTCGTCACGTGCATCACGTCGATTGCAGAGTGAACCTCTAAGAATTTCCAGTAGGGTAGCTGATGTCTACGTTCCCCCTCCTTTCCTGTAGACAGTGTTGGGCCTCCAAGAGCAGAGGTTTGTAGAACAGCAGCAAGTTTTCCCTTAAGTGGATCACCCAAGGTTTATCGAACTCAGGGAGGAAGAGGTCAAAGATATCCCTCTCATGCAACCCTGCAACCACAAAGCAAGAAGTCTCTTGTGTCCCCAACACACCTAATAGGTGCACTAGTTCGGCGAAGAGATAGTGAAATACAGGTGGTATGAATATATATGAGCAGTAGCAACGGTGCCGAGAAAATAGCTTGCTGGCGTGTAGTTGATGGTGGTAGTATTGCAGCGGTAGTAACACGGTAAAACAGTAAACAAGCAGCGATAGCAGTATTTAGGAACAAGGCCTAGGGATTAGACTTTCACTAGTGGACACTCTCAACATTGATCACATAGCAGAATAGATAAATGCATACTCTACACTTTTGTTGGATGATGAACACATTGCGTAGGATTACACGAACCCTCAATGCCGGAGTTAACAAGCTCCACAATAATGCTCATATTTTAGTAACCTTTAGTGTAAGATAGATCAAAAGACTAAACCAAGTACTAGCATAGCATGCACACTCGTCACCTTCATGCATATGTAGGAGGAATAGATCACATCAATATTATCATAGCAATAGTTAACTTCGCAATCTACAAGAGATCATGATCATAGCATAAACCAAGTACTAACACGGTGCACACACTGTCACCTTTACACATGTGCAGGAGGAATAGAACTACTTTAATAACATTGCTAGAGTAGCACATAGATGAATAGTGATACTAAACTCATATGAATCTCAATCATGTAAAGCAGCTCATGAGATTATTGTATTGAGGTACATGGGAGAGAGATGAACCACATAGCTACCGGTACAGCCCCGAGCCTCAATGGAGAACTACTCCCTCCTCATGGGAGCAGCAGCGGTGATGAAGATGGCGGTGGAGATGGCAGCGGTGTCGATGGAGAAGCCTTCCGGGGGCACTTCCCCGTCCCGGCAGCGTGCCGGGACAGAGACTCCTGTCCCCCAGATCTTGGCTTCGCGATGGCGGCGGCTCTGGAAGGTTTCTGTGGGTTTCGTCGAACGCATCAGGGTTTTTGCAACGGAGGCTTTATATAGGCGAAGAGGCGGCGCAGGAGGGCTTCTGGGGGGCCCACACCATATGGCGGCGCGGCCAGGGCCTGGGCCGCGCCGGCCTATGGTCTGGGGGCCCAGTGCCCCCTCTCGGTCCTTCCCGGGTGTTCGGATGCTTCCGGTGAAAATAGGAACTTGGGCGTTGATTTCGTCCGATTCCGAGAATATTTCGTTACTAGGATTTCGAAACCAAAAACAGCAGAAAACGAGAACCGGCACTTCGGCATCTTGTTAATAGGTTAGTTCCGGAAAATGCACGAATATGACATAAAGTGTGCATAAAACATGTAGATAACATCAATAATGTGGCATGGAACATAAGAAATTATCGATACGTCGGAGACGTATCAGCATCCCCAAGCTTAGTTCTGCTCGTCCCGAGCGAGGTAAAACGATAACACGGATAATTTCCGGAGTGACATGCCATCATAACCTTGATCATACTATTTGTAAAGCATATGTAGTGAATGCAGTGATCAAAACAATGTATATGACATGAGTAAACAAGTGAATCATAAAGCAAAGACTTTTCATGAATAGCACTTCAAGACAAGCATCAATAAGTCTTGCATAAGAGTTAACTCATAAAGCAATAATTCATAGTAAAAGCATTGAAGCAACACAAAGGAAGATTAAGTTTCAGCGGTTGCTTTCAACTTGTAACATGTGTATCTCATGGATATTGTCAACATAGAGTAATATAACAAGTGCAATATGCAAGTATGTAGGAATCAATGCACAGTTCACACAAGTGTTTGCTTGTTGAGGTGGAGAGGAATAGGTGAAATGACTCAACATTGAAAGTAAAAGAATGGTCCTCCATAGAGGAAAAGCATCGATTGCTATATTTGTGCTAGAGCTTTGATTTTGAAAACATGAAACAATTTTGTCAACGGTAGTAATAAAGCATATGTATCATGTAAATTATATCTTACAAGTTGCAAGCCTCATGCATAGTATACTAATAGTGCCCGCACCTTGTCCTAATTAGCTTGGACTACCGGATCATCACAATGCACATGTTTTAACCAAGTGTCACAAAGGGGTACCTCTATGCCGCCTGTACAAAGGTCTAAGGAGAAAGCTCGCATTGGATTTCTCGCTATTGATTATTCTTCAACTTAGACATCCATACCGGGACAACATAGACAACAGATAATGGACTCCTCTTTTATGCATAAGCATGTGGCAACAATTATTATTCTCATATGAGATTGAGGATATATGTCCAAAACTGAAACTTCCACCATGGATCATGGCTTTAGTTAGCGGCCCAATGTTCTTCTCTAACAATATGCATGCTCCAACCATAAGGTGGTAGATCGCTCTTACTTCAGACAAGACGAACATGCATAGCAACTCACATGATATTCAACAAAGAGTAGTTGATGGCGTCCCCAGGAACATGGTTATCGCACAACAAGCAACTTAATAAGAGATAAAGTGCATAAGTACATATTAAATACCACAATAGTTTTTAAGCTATTTGTCCCATGAGCTATATATTGCAAAGGTGAATGATGGAATTTTAAAGGTAGCACTCAAGCAATTTACTTTGGAATGGCGGAGAAATACCATGTAGTAGGTAGGTATGGTGGACACAAATGGCATAGTGGTTGGCTCAAGGATTTTGGATGCATGAGAAGTATTCCCTCTCGATACAAGGTTTAGGCTAGCAAGGCTATTTGAAACAAACACAAGGATGAACCGGTGCAGCAAAACTCACATAAAAGACATATTGTAAACATTATAAGACTCTACACCGTCTTCCTTGTTGTTCAAACTCAATACTAGAAATTATCTAGACCTTAGAGAAACCAAATATGCAAACCAAATTTTAGCATGCTCTATGTATTTCTTCATTAATGGGTGCAAAGCATATGATGCAAGAGCTTAAACATGAGCACAACAATTGCCAAGTATCACATTACCCAAGACATTATAGCAATTACTACATGTATCATTTTCCAATTCCAACCATATAACAATTTAACGAAGAAGAAACTTCGCCATGAATACTATGAGTAGAAACTAAGGACATACTTGTCCATATGCTACAGAGGAGCATGTCTCTCTCCCATAAGGTGAATGCTAGGATCCATTTTATTCAAACAAAACAAAAACAAAAACAAACCGACTCTCCAAGCAAAGCACATAAGATGTGATGGAATAAACATATAGTTTCAGGGGAGGAACCTGATAATGTTGTCGATGAAGAAGGGGATGCCTTGGGCATCCCCAAGCTTAGACGCTTGAGTCTTCTTAGAATATGCAGGGGTGAACCACCGGGGCATCCCCAAGCTTAGAGCTTTCACTCTTCTTGATCATAGTATATCATCCTCCTCTCTTGACCCTTGAAAACTTCCTCCACACCAAACTCAAAGCACACTCATTAGAGGGTTAGTGCATAATCAAAAACTCACATGTTCAGAGGTGACACAATCATTCTTAACACTTCTGGACATTGCCCAAAGCTACTGGAAGGTAATGGAACAAAGAAATCCACCCAACACAGCGAAAGAAGCAATGCGAAATAAAAGGCAGAATCTGTCAAAACAGAACAGTCTGTAAAGACGAATTTTAAAATGGCACCAGACTTGCTCAGATGAAAATGCCCAAATTGAATCAAAGTTGCGTACATATCTGAGGATCACTCACGTAAATTGGCATAATTTTCTGAGTTACCTACAGAGAATTAGGCCCAGATTCGTGACAGCAAAGAAATCTATTTCTGCGCAGTAATCCAAATCTAGTATTGACTTTACTATCAAAGACTTTACTTGGCACAACAAAACACAAAACTAAGATAAGGAGAGGTTGCTACAGTAGTAAACAACTTCCAAGACACAAATATAAAACAAAGTACTGTAGCAAAATAACACATGGGTTATCTCCCAAGAAGTTCTTTTCTTTATAGCCATTAAGATGGGCTCAGCAGTTTTAATGATGCACTTGCAAGAAATAGTATTTGAAGCAAAAGCGAGCATCAAGAAGCAAATCCAAAACATATTTAATTCTAACATGCTTCCTATGCATAAGAATCTTGTAAATAAACAAGTTCATGAAGAGCAAAGTAACAAGCATAAGAAGATAAAACAAGTGTAGCTTCAAAAATTTCAGCACATAGAGAGGCATTTTATTAACATGAAAATTTCTACAACCATATTTTCCTCTCTCATAATAACTTTCAGTAGTATCATGAGCAAACTCAACAATATAACTATCACATAAAGCATTCTTATCATGAGTCTCATGCATAAAGTTATTACTCTCCACATAGGCATAATCAATTTTATTAGTTGTAGTGGGAGCAAATTCAACAAAGTAGCTATCATTATTATTCTCATCAAGTGTAGGAGGCATAGTATAATCACAACAAAATTTACTCTCCATAGTAGGTGGCACCAAAAGACCACTATCATTATAATCATCATATATGGGAGGCAAAGTATCATCAAAGAAAATTTTCTCCTCAATGCTTGGGGGACTAAAAAGGTCATGAAAACCAGCTTCCCCAAGCTTAGAACTTTCTATATCATTATCAACAATGGTGTTCAAAGCGTTCATACTAATATCATTGCTACTAGCATGCAAATAAGATTCCATAGGTTTTTTAATTTTCGCATTAAACCATTCATGTCTTGACTCAGGAAATAGAATAAAAAGCTCACAGATGTTTTCCATTATGCCTTACTAGTGTAAAACAAGAAATAAAAAGATGCAATTGCAGGATCTAAAGGAAATAGCTTCGAGCACAAACACAATGGCGCCAGAAAAGTACTTAACCTGGAACCGAAGTATGAGTGCCTTTTTACCTTTCCTCCCCGGCAACGGCGCCAGAAAAGTGCTTGATGTCTACGTTCCCCCTCCTTTCCTGTAGACAGTGTTGGGCCTCCAAGAGCAGAGGTTTGTAGAACAGCAGCAAGTTTTCCCTTAAGTGGATCACACAAGGTTTATCGAACTCAGGGAGGAAGGGGTCAAAGATATCCCTCTCATGCAACCCTGCAACCACAAAGCAAGAAGTCTCTTGTGTCCCCAAAACACCTAACAGGTGCACTAGTTCGGCGAAGAGATAGTGAAATACAGGTGGTATGAATATATATGAGCAGTAGCAACGGTGCCAGAAAATAGCTTGCTGGCGTGTAGTTGATGGTGGTAGTATTGCAGCAGTAGTAACACAGTAAAACAGTAAACAAGCAGTGATAGCAGTATTTAGGAACAAGGCCTAGGGATTAGACTTTCACTAGTGGACACTCTCAACATTGATCACATAGCAGAATAGATAAATGCATACTCTACACTTTTGTTGGATGATGAACACATTGCGTAGGATTACACGAACCCTCAATGCCGGAGTTAACAAGCTCCACAATAATGCTCATATTTTAGTAACCTTTAGTGTAAGATAGATCAAAAGACTAAACCAAGTACTAGCATAGCATGCACACTTGTCACCTTCATGCATATGTAGGAGGAATAGATCACATCAATATTATCATAGCAATAGTTAACTTCGCAATCTACAAGAGATCATGATCATAGCATAAACCAAGTACTAACACGGTGCACACACTCGTCACCTTTACACACGTGCAGGAGGAATAGAACTACTTTAATAACATTGCTAGAGTAGCACATAGATGAATAGTGATACAAAACTCATATGAATCTCAATCATGTAAAGCAGCTCATGAGATTATTGTATTGAGGTACATGGGAGAGAGATGAACCACATAGCTACCGGTACAGCCCCGAGCCTCGATGGAGAACTACTCCCTCCTCATGGGAGCAGCAGCGGTGATGAAGATGGCGGTGGAGATGGCAGCGGTGTCGATGGAGAAGCCTTCCGGGGGCACTTCCCCGTCCCGGCAGCGTGCCGGGACAGAGACTCCTGTCCCCCAGATCTTGGCTTCGCGATGGCGGTGGCTCTGGAAGGTTTCTGTGGGTTTCGTCGAACGCATCAGGGTTTTCGCGACGGAGGCTTTATATAGGCGAAGAGGCGGCGCAGGAGGGCTTCTGGGGGGCCCACACCATATGGCGGCGCGGCCAGGGCCTGGGCCGCGCCGGCCTATGGTCTGGGGGCCCAGTGCCCCCCTCTGGTCCTTCCCGGGTGTTCTGGATGCTTCCGGTGAAAATAGGAACTTGGGCGTTGATTTCGTCCGATTCCGAGAATATTTCGTTACTAGGATTTCCGAAACCAAAAACAGCAGAAAACGAGAACGGCACTTCGGCATCTTGTTAATAGGTTAGTTCCAGAAAATGCACGAATATGACGTAAAGTGTGCATAAAACATGTAGATAACATCAATAATGTGGCATGGAACATAAGAAATTATCGATACGTCGGAGACGTATCAGTAGCTCCCAAAATATCGACTTCTTCTTCCACATGGGTACGTGTCCGTCAACATCATGCGGAACAGATTGTCCGCCGGGACCCTTTCCAAAGATCACTTTTAAATCCTTGACCATATCATATATAACTTCCCCAGTAGGGCGGGTAGGCTTCGTTCGGTTATCCGCCTCACCTCCGAAATGCTTTCCTCTCTTTCTTACGTGATGTTGTTTTGGAAGAAATCGACGATGCCCCGGTACACATTCTTGTTTCCCAAATAGTTACTCGTCGGTCTCACCTAAGCGAGTGTGTGCATGCATTGTATCCCTTGTTTGACTGCCACGAAATGTTACCAAGAGCAGGCCAATCATTGATGGTTACAAATAACAACGCTCATAGGTTAAATTCCTTTTGTTCGTGCTCATCCCACACAGGTACACCTTCGTCACGCCACAACTCTAAAAGTTCTTCAACCAATGGCCTCGGGTACACATCAATGTCGTTGCCGGGTTGCTTCGGGCCCTGGATGAGCACCGGCATCATAATGAACTTCCGCTTCATGCACAACCAAGGAGGAAGGTTATAGATACATAGAGTCACCGGCCAGGTGCTATGACTGGAGCTCTGCTCCCGAAAGGATTAAAGCCATCCGTACTTAGACCAAATCTTAAGTTTCTTGCGTCATCTGAAAATGACTTGAACTCTCTGTCGATTTTTCTCCACTCGCGACCCATCAGCGGGGTGTCTCAGCATCACATCTTTCTTACGGTCCTCTTTGTGCCATCGCAACAACTTGGCATGCTCTTTGTTCTGGAACAAACGTTTCAACCGTGGTATTATAGGAGCATACCACATCACCTTCGCAGGAACCCTCATCCTGGGGGTGGACTCGCCCTCAACATCGCCAGGGTCATCTCGCCTGATCTTATACCTCAATGCACTACATACCGGGCATGCATTCAAATTCTCGTACTCCCCGCGGTAGAGGATGCAGTCATTGATGCATGCATGTATCTTCTGAACCTCTAATCCTAGAGGGCAGACAACCTTCTTTGCTTCGTACGTGCTAGAGGGCAACACGTTCTCCCCTGGAAGCATCTTCTTTATTATTTTAAGCAACTTTTCAAATCCCTTGTCGAAGTACCATTCTCTCGCCTTCCACTGCAGCAATTCCAGCGTGGTACCCAGCTTTTTCTGACCATTTTCGCAATTTGGGTACAACAGTTTGTTGTGATCCTCTAACATTTTCTCCAACTTCAACCTCTCCTTTTCATTTCTGCAGTTCATCTTCGCATCAAGAATGGCCCGACCCAAATCGTCATCCGGGTCATCAAAAATCGGCTCATCGAAAATGGGCTCTTCTTCAGCTTCGTCTTCCCCATTCTACTATCACCGTCTTCAGTGAATAAGGGATAGTTGTCACTATCCTCTTCTTCTTCGTTGTCTTCCAATATAACCCCTCTTTCTCCGTGCTTGGTCCAACAATTATAGCTGGGCATGAAACCGTTCTCCAGCAGGTGGACGTGAAGGGTCTTCGAGGTAGAGTAATCCTTCATATTCTTACAGGAACTACATGGACAATACATGAAACCATTCGACCGCCTGTTTGCCTCAGCCACGTTGAGAAAATAATGCATGCCATTAATGAACTCGGGATGGCACCGGTCACCGTACATCCATTGTCGACTCATCTGCATGTTATATGTATATCAAAAATCATTAAATACACAACATCATGGATATATGAGTGACCAACTTAATTAATATTCAAGTTCATCACATAAAACTAATTGTTTTTATAAAAAAGAAGAGGGGCTCACCGAGGTGGTACCGTGCTGGCTAGGGGACGACGCTGGCGATCGACGGCGGTAAGGACGGGAATGATACTAATTAAAACCTACAAAATATACCATAATTTCAGCTCAAATTGATTATAAAAAGTAAAATCCCTAACTTAGGCATTTCATCAAACACCTTGCTAGCACTAGAAAAATAGTACGAGTTAAACTACCAAAGAAATGAGCTAAATTAGGAACGCCGGAAGAAAGGATGATATTGCTAACCCTTGGATAGATGGAGGTCGTTAATCTTGTTAAAATGGTGGAGAAAAAATGAAAATTTGTTGGAGTGTGAGAGGTGCAAAAGTTTTTAGAAATGTGAGAGAGATGAAAAAATGAGAATGGATCGGGGGCGGGGGAGGGGCAGTGAGCATATGAGGCACCCTTTAGTACCGGTTGCTAACACAAACCGGTACCAAAGGTCCAACCCTGGCCCCACCCTCACCTGCTATTCTGGCCGAAGACCTTTCGTACCTGTTCCTAACACGAACCGGTACAAAAGCTCGTAACGAACCGGTACGAATGCTGCTCGCCCGTCTGAGCGTCCGAACCGGTACAAATGCCACCTTTAATACCGGTTCGTAAGGGAACCGGTATTAAAGTCTTAGATGGATGAGAGGTTTTGTACTAGTGATACCACAATAGTAACTCATGCCCAAATGTATCCAAAACATAGCCTTGAGGTATCTTACAAGTTTGTCAAATATATTCAAACACGGTAACAACAGCACATAAGGCACTACCTATTTAAAATAGAACACACTTACAGGTTGAACTTTGGCCGTCATCCTTACCATTAAGCTATCAGTTGCATGAGAAAGTGATCCTTTACTCCCCACGGTTGGAGATATTCCTTCCCATTGCATGATCGTAACCTGTAGATAAGAAATTTCAGTGAAACTAAGATAGTACTTGCAACGGAAACACACCAAAAGGCATGAATAATTACAGGAACACAACAAAACTTCAAAGGCATGCTTTGAAAACATGATTTTCCATGTTTGCTCTAAATACAGACATAAAATGGGGCTTCCAAGAATGCAAGGAACATGGAGAAGTTTCAGTTCATACCAAACGCTACTGCAGCTTAATACCATTTCAGCTTCATGCAACAACCCTACTGCAGCTTAATACCATTTCAGCTTCATGCAACAACCTTAGTACTAACATCCTATCTTATTATGTTATATATTCTCCATGCTACTGTGGGTCTGAATTTACACCAGCATTTGACATAAATTTCTGTTTTCTGATGTGACTGCTTGAGTGCTTAGGTTTTGTTGTCTTGCAGGATCGTTTGTTTTTATCTTCAAGAATTATTGGATTCTACACGAATATTTTTTATCACTAAACGAAATTCTTCTTTCTTTGGGAACATATTGAAGATATCCAATTGGTTCCTGCAACCCAAGCTTTGATGGGGAGGCCATGCCTGCTGATTATTCTTTGCACAGGAATTGATGCAAAGCATGGTGCAAAGCAACTGAATTGTGAAGGTGTTGCAGACTTTCTGGATTGTGAAGGTGTTGTAGACTTTTCAATTATTATCCCATCAGGACCAGTCCAAACATGCATCTTCATGTCGATTTGTCACTAGGATGTTGCTTCCTGAGTTTTCAGCATAAACGGTGGAATTTAAGAAAGCGCGGGAGATGCAGAGTGATCTCAGTACCTTCCTGAGGTTCTTCTTTCGCCGGAACTTCGTTGCCTCCCTGCGGCTCCCCGCAGACCTGGCCGGACGTGTGCGAATCCCCCAAGAACCTCTCCCGCCGCCGGCAGCTCGCGAGCTAAGGGAGCTGTACGTGCAGCTCAAGCCGGCGGCAGCGTGATGGAGTAGTTCGTGCCTCGGTGCGGGAACCTGGGACGGCCAAGACGCCATGGCGGCCTTGCTATGTTGCTGTAATTGCATTCTACCTTGTCGTGCTGAAAACTTTAAGTTGTGTGCCTCTTAGTGTGTGTACCTTGTTGGCTTTATTAATTTAAAGTCGAGCAAAGTCTTTGCCTATTATCTAAAAAAAGGGGAGCGGAGCGATGAGGCGATGGATTTTTCCTGGCCATGGCGCCCAGCGCTATCGCCATGGGAGCCTGATGCGGCGTGGTTAACTCTGGCTGGTGGCTGCTGAACCGACTAAATGGATGGCCATGATTTAACTGTTCCTAATCCAGCGACCACAAATTCGCAAAACGGTGGAGCAAGGACTGGCCGCCGGAACCCTGGGAGCTTAGAGCTCTTCTAAGATTCACCCCAATGTGGGGACTTATCCTCCATTACTTATACCCCCTCTTGGAGAACCAAGAGTTCATTGGTGGCGGGATCACTTTCTGCCTCCGTGACCACATGGCCCAACACTACATCACGGCGGAGAAGAAATAAGAAGGTGGAGGAGTGCCGCCATAAGTGATGCTATGTGCTCTTCTCCGAGCCTAGCGAGTCCTTGGTCGAGCCCACAGGCCCGCCAGCGAGGGTGAATTGGACAAAGACCGGCGAATGCGATGCGAAGTTCGTCCGCGCCTACGAGCGGATCGTGGAGCTGAAGGGCAAGAGCTTGACTGGGCGCCAAGTGACCACCCACTTCCTCAAGTTCGGCATAGCCCCTATGCAGCGTCGATCCGGCATGCCCCGTCTGGGACTACAAAGGGGTGCACGACCAGACTGATGTATGTAAAATGCATGCATGATCTTTGTAGTTTGTTGACACATATTCCCACATATTTACAAACATATATGATATTATATCCATGTTTTATATTAAATTTTACGGATTTTCCAATGATCCCCTTTATTTGGGTTATAACTCTGCAGAACAGGAAAACCCTGTTTTGTGTATTTTTGACTTTCAGAAACCTAAACGGAGTCTAATTGAGCTAGGATTTCGGGGACATCAATATTTTATCAAGAGAAGCATATGGAGCGCTTGGACCTAAATGCAGTCAAACTGAGCTAGGATTGCGGTGCCACGTGGGCTTTCTTAAGGGAAGGAGTGGGTCATATTCAACCGGCTTGCTTGAGCGCACCCCTCCGGGGACCGAGGTCGCAACGGCGAGGTAGATGCGCTCGGCAAAGGCCATGGCGTCCTTGGTGCTGGCCTTGACGGTCAATACACCCCACATTGATGACATCTTGAGTGGATTGTATGCATCGTGCGTGACGACCATAAACTGGGCTAGCGCCCGGTGACCCAGGAAACCGTTGTACGGGTGAGGGATGTCTGCCACGTCGAAGGTCACATATTTATCCTTGGTACCGAAGGTAACCGGGAAGGTTATTTTTCCGAATGGTTGCGTGGTTCCCTGGGTCACACCCTGGAATGGGCCGGTAGGTTGGTGTTTCCCTGGTGTGATCCTGGAGCTTTCCCATCAGCTTGGTAGAAATAAGGTTGAGCCCTTCTCCCCCATCTACCGACATCTTGATGACGACAATGTTGTTGATCGTGGGTGCCACCACCAAGGGTAGAAGTCCCAGCCCGGTAGTACGCTCCGGGTGATCCTCCGCCTCAAAGGTAACATGTACATGCGACCAACACAGCAGCCGCTGCTCAACAGAGCCGCTTCACCTCTTGTGGGAAGCCAGAGTGTAAGCTCCCCCGTGGATGCAGGCATCGTCCCTTTCCGCCTGGAAATCTTGGTCAACATCCACGTTTTCATCCACCTCCTCCTTATGCTCATGGTTGGCTCTGAGACTGGCGCAGGGCGCCCTTGGTTGTCGTGCCCTTGCCCGCGTCCTCCCCAGGGTCCGTCAGGCCCGCCCTCTTGGCCGTTGCCGCGACCACCCCCTTCAACACTAGCGGGACATGCCTGCGCAAGGTGGCGGGGCTCCCCGCAGACGGAGCAGTTATTGACTAGCCCTTTGGCCTGGCATCTTTTATGAGCAATGACGATGCCCTAAATGTACTTGAAATCCCGCATGTCATGGTGATCATACTCATGGATTGCGCACCACAACCCCTTGGCAGGCTCCACGACCGCTACTTAATCTTTTGTGGGTTGCATGAGCTCCGTTGGAACACCTGGGTCTGCAAAAAAAAGCATGTTTAATGCTCCTCTTCTGCTTCTTCTTAGACGACACATCTGCTCCCACGGGCTCTGCAACTGCCTTATCGGCCTACTCGGGACCGAGGTATCCTTCCTCCATGAGAGAACACTTATCTTCAATTGTATAAAGGTCATGAATGGTGTGGATGGACTCTTGATTTTTTTTCTAGCTTCTCCAGCATCCGTAAATCGCGAACATTCCTATGGAAGGTGGCGATGATTGTGTCATCATCAATGTTTATAATGTTGTGGGAAACTTGAGAGAAGCATTGCAGGAAGCAGTGAAGCCTCTCCTCGGGCCCTGGACTACTAAGTGCAGGTCGTTCTTTGTTCCCGAGTGCTTGTACCCGCCCTGGAATGTTTCAGCGAACTTCTCTCACAAGGACACCTAAGAGCCAATGGATCTTGACGGCTGATTAATCAACCAAGGTCGCACTGTTGGCTTTAGAGCCATTGTGAACCAGTTGGCCATGACTTCGTCGTCAGCTCCAGTGGCGACCATCACGGTTGTGTAGAGTTGAAGGAATTCCCGTGGGTTGATGGTCCCGTCGTACTAACCGAACAAGTTGTCCCAGACCTTTGGGGGCCACCGCACCTGTCGCGCGGCTAGGGTGAAGGATAGGTAGCCTTCACCATAGTCGAGGTCCATTTGCCTTAGCTTCCGGGGCTCCACATTGTCTGCTTCGCGCCGCCAGTCACGACTACGCTCGATGCCCACTTGAGCATCCTCAGCGTGCTGATCTCTGAAAGTTTCGCGCACATCGTGTGTCGGGCGCGTCGAAAACAAATTCGCGCAGACATGCGATATGGCGCGAGCCTCATGTGGCTCCGACGAAGGAGGCGGGTGCTCAGATCTCCAAGGTGCATCCGTTGGAGCTCTGGTTGCCTGCGCTCCCCCTAGGCCTAGTGCGGGTCCGATCTGTGAATGTAACCGGGAGCGAGCCATCTTCGGCTGACCGGCATAGTCAATGAGGCTCTCTATAGATGCCTTCCATTTTTCAAAGTTGGGGTCCCCACGTACTGGTCGGAACCTCAACATCCCCTCACCGTGGCCAGTGCTTCCTCGTAGGTGCGCGGTAAGGCAGAGTGTGATGGTGCATTTCTTCTGGATATTTAAGCGACATCGCTGCCCCGAGAAGCTCCTCGCTACTCCGAGGGAACGGCGTGATGCCCCCTTCTTCTGTGCGAGGTGGTGAACCTACGTGCGACAAATGTGAGGCATTCTAACGAGGCAGCTCGCTAGGTTGAGAGTTAGTGCTTGTCATTCCCCTCCATTGGTAGCGGTGTCCTCTACTTCTGGCTGCGCATGGCGCTGTTGCCGATGGGTTGATGCCGCTCTGCCCCCGCCGGTGGCGGTTCTAGTGGAAGGTGAGGTAAGTTATGCTCCTGATACTTTTGTGCTTGATAGAGCTGTTCGACTGAGATTTCCCATCATGCCGAGCCTGGGTCAGCTGATGCTCCTTTCACGAGGGAAGTGGTATGCGACCGCGTGCGCACTCCCGGTTGTCAGCTTTCTATTTCTTTCTTTCTTGCCATGCTCGGTGAATGCGTCGATCTTGAATGCAACACAGGGCCCCTTACCTGTCGCGCCAGGTGTCGCGTGTGCGGAAACGTGTACACCGGGGGTCCTCATCCCCGCATTTGTTCGGTGGCGGGCGTGAGGCACTGCAAATTTGGATCGAGTGCAACACACCAAAAACATGATGGTTTTATACCTAGGTTCGTATTGTTACTTGTCTGATTTGTATTGATGTTTGTTCTTCCTTACATAGGGAGCTAAGACTTCCTCTTCTTTTCCCTTCGTTCCACACCCAAAGTGTCCAACCCCTAGCTATAGATCATTGGTCCTCCTTTTATACTACAAGGGTTTACCACATGGGCTAGCTGCATGCCTACCACCTACACTAAACAGGTGAAGGCTAGCGGGAGAGGTGGAAAATTGGAAGCATAGATGTATAGCATGTACGCTTCCTGCCTGGCGCCAATGCGACGCCCTTAAGCCATCTTGTCTCCTTGCTTCCACAGGCAAGGTGGTAGGGCACACTGTGCCTGGTGGGAATTGAATGCTCCTGCGTTTGTCTCAGGGAGATGGTGACAGGTGTCCGCCATGCCGTTCCCGGGGTGGACACGTCATGCACCTCGGGAATGCACATAGCGGACCGGCCGAGGCATAGAGCCATAGCCACACTCCTTCACGGGGTTTCGTCGTTGGAGGAGTGAGGAACGCGGATGTTCACAGGGCTCCAACAAGGTTTCCCGGGCCATCCGTGGGAGACGACTCACGGCTTCCGGTGAGGCCCCTGAGGCGAGCTCCTTGAATATGTCTTGAGGCTAGTGCCAAAGACATCTTGGAGAACATCTGCCACATGATGTTCCCCTGCCCCACCTTAGCAAAACCCTCATCTAGGAACTTTATTCTCTGAAGATGTAGATTTTGTAGGTCTCAACGCTCTTCATGCATTCTCCACGATGAATAAACTGGGAGAACCTTGGGAGGTATTTATCCTTGGAGCACTGCTTCTAGCTAGCATCGTCGTCTTCTCCCGGAAAGGCATCATGAGCCCCATGCCTTGTCATCTTGAAACGGCTCCACCCACGCATCCAGCGTTGTGGGGACCCCCATTCCCACTACGTCGACAGCTGCCGTGTGGTGACCCTTTTCCGTGTACCAAATAGCCCGGAACATGGCAGATGCAAGGTTTGTCGTGTTCCGAAAAAATAAACACACGACAAAAAAATAGTCACGGTAACGGTGGGGAAAAGAACACGACAAAGGTTTCACGCACGACAAATTTTAGAAAATACACATGGTAAAAAGTCAAAAATAACACGCATCAAAGAAATGTGCACATAAAAGCTGCCAGACACGACAAAGAATTAGAGCAACATCGACGTTCCCCCTTCCCCGCGTACCATTTCTTCTCGGCCAAAGTTTTCTATGCGGGGAAAATTTCCCGCGTCTTCTTCGTCGTGTACCTGCTAAATGCATACGACAAAGCCACCCTTATGCAGTGTGCATTTCGCATGTACATGGCAAAGCCTTTTCTCGCGGCCTAATTTTCCCTTCATCACCTCCCCGGCAATTCCTTCCCACCATTTTTCTTGCCGCGAGATGAACTTCTCAGAGATCATGTCTCTAGGCGCAAGTCGACACGGTCACTCTGCAGCCACACTTTGTGTCGCAAGAGGACGAGCGATGCCACTGCCAGGGGCAGCAGCGGCTTGCAATCGCCGAGGCGGATGAGCGGGCCATGGTGTAGTGGTGGCTCGACCATCCTGAAGACATGGAATACGATCATGAATTCTGAAAGGCGAAGAATGCATAGAGGAGAACGATGAGGGACGAGAAGAGAAGGAGGAAGGCCACCATCTAGATTGAGTATGCCGCCAGACCATCGTCGACAAAGATCCGTTGCCGTGTGCAGGGCCAGAAACACATGACAAAGAGCAGGGTCGTTGTGCATGGCCAGAAACACACGGCAAAGATCAGGGCCTTTGCCGTGTTCAGAGAAGGAAAACATACGGTGAAGAAAAAAACCTTTGACATGTGCTCAGCAGGGAAGCACACGGCAGAGAAAAGGGTCGCGTGGCAGTGAGCTATCGTGTCATCGTGTGCGTGCCAAAATAGACGTGGCATGGTTTTTAAACTTTGCCGCTTGTTTTCTTGTTGACGTGTGAGCGAGTTTTTTTTTTCAAAACACAATACAAACATAGGCACTTATAAATACTAGGTGACAAATCTTTTTCTTTTGCTACTGCACAAACCTGAGATTGTTGATCGGTTGGTCCGTATTTCTTTATCTGCTGATAATGAAATTCGATCATCTCGTGGGTCGCTTGAAAAAAAAACAGACATTGGACCTGGACATAGTTGAACTATTATTCAGGTAAAATGCTGCCCCATTAGATTTAATGGCGCACAAACATTTTGTAGCGATTGATAACTACAAATTATTCAACCTGAACCTGCTAGCGATCTTAAGAACAAATCTCGGACCTAGCTTGCTAGCTAGCTGGCTTATTCAAAGCAGATCTACCTAGCTATCACGGGATCGAAGGCGTGATCCACACCGGCGGCTCGTAGAAGCTTGGCTGCTCCTCCCCGAGCGCCTCGATCATCTTCACAGTGCTATCCATGAGGCTGTACACCCCGACGGCCCGGTAGTCGGAGTATTCGTGACTGCTGTACGCCTGCTTGCGCTGCTCCGCGGCCCCGCGCTCATCATCGGTATAGTAGACGCAGCCGGCCTTGATCCACGGGCACCCTATTGTCCGCACGCACAGCGAGTTGTTCATCCCGACGAACAGAGCGAGCTCGCCGATGTCCCTCGTCTCCTTCCAGTGCCCGTCGTCGCCAAGGACATGTACCTTGAATGCGCAGGACCATCTGCTCTGGCTGTAATGGTCGTCGACCACATGCCCGGGGTACTTTATCACCACCATCAGCCGCCCGCCGGGAGATGCCGCGAGGTACTTGCGGCACGACGGCTCTCTGTATTCCTCTTTGTGTTCCTCTACGGCCAGCCTTGGCGCCACGACCGTGCTAGTGTACGCGCCGGACTCGGCGTCGCGCTCCCACGCCTCCACGAGGCCCGTGTAGGAGATTGAGTAGAACTGGCCGCCGTGGTGGATAGCGTCTTCGACGCCGTCATGCGAGGGGGCTAGCCTCCACACGCGGTCCTCTGCCGTGGCGAAGGCCGGGGCCCCGGCCTTCCACTCCGTGATGAGCATGGCGGCGTAGGTGCCGTGGCGCGACCGTGACGAGGAGAGGACCACCTTCCGGTAGAACCACATGCGCATCTGGTCGGCAGCGTAGGAGAACGTGCCGTGCCCCTCCGGCCCCCAGTAGTGATCGTTGAACGGCGGCCCGTGGCCGTACCGGATGGTGAGCAAGGCCTTTATATTGAGGGAGAAGTTGTGGTAGTTGGTGCTGGGCCCGAAGACGCCCATGGTGGACATGTGCGGGAGCTCGTGCTGCTCGTCGGTGGACGGGTTGACGAGGTAGATCTGTCCCCGGACGTCGGCCGTGGCGAGCCATCCGCGGGCGGAGCCAATGACGTAGTGGTCGCGCAGCGCGGGTTCCGGAGTATGCACGGTGGCGCCACGCCGATCGGCAATGGAGAAGAGCCTGACGGTCTCCCGCTTGTTGCAGGGGAGAACGAGCCATGGCGCGGAAAGGAACAGGTTCTCGTCGCAGGATGTGGCGAAGACGGCGGCGAAGGAGACGCGGTCGAGGAAGCCCAGGCGGTCGTGGATGTTCGCCAGCAGGTCCGGCGACAGGCCGGGGCATGGCCTGGGGGGCTGGGCTTTAACCTTGGGGGCGTCCGGTATCTTGGGGGCGTCCGATATCTTGGGGGCGTTGGCTTTCCTGACGGCGGCGGCGGCCTTCCTACGTCTGGCGGCGGCGCCCTTGCTTCTCCCCATTGGCAGGTCTGCTGGAGATCGATCCGCTCGAGGCGGTGGATATGCCTAGGGAGATACCGCCTAACTTTTTTTCTTATCTTTTGTTGGTCCACACCTCAGAAGGGCTCGGTCCGATCAATCGATCTGTACGTCACTACGGGGAAATCAGGCGCTGCCGTGCAGCCTATCTTTGCCGTGAGCTGCTGCACGGCAAAGATTTCTTTGCCGTGCGCAGCAAGAAGACCGCACGGCAACGTCAAAACGCACGGCAAAGTATAGGAGCAGCGCACGGCAAAGAAACCTAGCACGGTAAAGAAAGACTTGGCGCACGGCAAAGCAGTATCTCACGGCAAAGTCTGGGAGCAGCGCACGGCAAAGATAGTAGGACGGCAAAGTCCCTGCAAGCCGCACGGCAAAGAAATAATGGACGGCAAAGGCCTGGGCACTGCCGTGTCCCGCCCCTTTGCCGTGCAGACAGACCAGTTGCACGGCAAAGGGTCCTTTGCCGTGCGCTGCTCCCTTTGCCGTGCGCCAATATACATTTTATTTGTTTTTCTAACTATTTTATTTCATCTACTACTTATATTTATTTTGTTAATTAGTTTTTCTTTTTGATGACTATTTATTACACTATGTGCAATACATAATTATTCTCCATGCTCATCCCCCACATATATCAGGGTTCCGGTGCTCTGGCGGCCGTCCCCCTCCTTCCCCCAAAAACAACGGGACGGCGGGTCTACCCCCGTAGATTTCTCCGCGCGAGGGTGCAAAATGTACTTTTTCATTCTTTTAGGTTTGTTAGGGTTAGATTTTAGGTTCACTTGCAAGTTTTGGTGGCATTCCGGTGCTCCGGGGGTCATTCCCCCCTAAAAACGGCTGTCTGTGGGCCCCGGATGGTCTACCCCCTAGATTTCTCCGCGCGAGGTTCCACCAATATACCTTTTCATAGGTTTAGGTTTGTTTAGTCCATGGACATATGGAAAACCATGTGTGGCACCCTTTGGCACAGTCTAGCCCCCGATATACCCGCGGCGGGACACTTCACCGTACACGTCCGGGAATCGGTAAGTGTTATCGCCCGAAGGTGAGGAATGTCAGACCGGGGATCCATGCCATGCACCATTTGGTGAATTACACCTTGCATCACACTTTGACACATATCATAGGTCCACATGCAAGGTTTGGTGGGGTTCCGGTGCTCGGCGGTCGTTATCCCCCTCCTCCCCCAAAACAGCGGAACGTGTGCCCCGGCGGGTCTACCCCCTAGATTTCTCCGCGCAGGGTGCACCAATGTAACTTTTCATTCTTTTAGGTTTGTTTAGTACATATACACATGGAGAACCAAAGATTGGGACCCTTTGGCACATATACCCGCAGACTAGAGCCATTATCACACGATCGACGGTGTGCCCGATCTACTCGGTTAGGGTTAGGTGTAGGGTTAGGGCTAGGGTTTAGGGGCTAGGGCTAGGGTTTAGGTTAAAGGGTAAGTATTTATGGTTAGGTATAGGTTTAGGGTTTAGGGTTAGGGTTAGGGTTTATGATGCATGGTTCTCGCGGCTCCGGCGTCGTGGTTTAGGGATTTAGAGGGGTTTAGGGCTCGAAGCCTCCCCAGTTTAGGGTTTAGGGTTTAGGGGAGCTACTTTTGCACCATTACACCTTGCATCACACTTTGACACATATCATAGGTCCACATGCAAGGTTTGGTAGGGTTTCGGTGCTCCGGCGGTCGTTATCCCCCTCCTCCCCCCAAAACAGCGGAACGTGTGCCCCGGCGGGTCTACCCCCTAGATTTCTCCGCGCGAGGGTGCACCAATGTAACTTTTCATTCTTTTAGGTTTGTTTAGTACATATACACATGGAGAACCAAAGATTGGGACCCTTTGGCACATATACCCGCAGCTAGAGCCATTATCACACGATCGACGGTGTGCTCGATCTATCGGTTAGGGTTAGGTGTAGGGTTAGGGCTAGGGTTTAGGGGCTAGGGCTAGGGTTTAGGTTAAAGGGTAAGTGTTTATGGTTAGGTATAGGTTTAGGGTTTAGGGTTAGGGTTAGGGTTTATGATGCATGGTTCTGCAGCTCAGGCGTCGTGGTTTAGGGATTTAGAGGGGTTTAGGGCTCGAAGCCTCCCCAGTTTAGGGTTTAGGGTTTAGGGGAGCTACTTTTGCACCATTACACCTTGCATCACACTTTGACACATATCATAGGTCCACATGCAAGGTTTGGTGGGGTTCCGGTGCTCCGGCGGTCGTTATCCCCCTCCTCCCCCCAAAACAGCGGAACGTGTGCCCCGGCGGGTCTACCCCCTAGATTTCTCCGCGCGAGGGTGCACCAATGTAACTTTTCATTCTTTTAGGTTTGTTTAGTGCATATACACATGGAGAACCAAAGATTGGGACCCTTTGGCACATATACCCGCAGCTAGAGCCATTATCACACGATCGACGGTGTGCCTGATCTACTGGTTAGGGTTAGGTGTAGGGTTAGGGCTAGGGTTTAGGGGCTAGGGCTAGGGTTTAGGTTAAAGGGTAAGTATTTATGGTTAGGTATAGGTTTAGGGTTTAGGGTTAGGGTTAGGGTTTATGATGCATGGTTCTGCAGCTCCGGCGTCGTGGTTTAGGGATTTAGAGGGGTTTAGGGCTCGAAGCCTCCCCCGTTTAGGGTTTAGGGTTTAGGGGAGCTACTTTTGCACCATTACACCTTGCATCACACTTTGACACATATCATAGGTCCACATGCAAGGTTTGGTGGGGTTCCGGTGCTCCGGCGGTCGTTATCCCCCTCCTCCCCCCAAAACAGCGGAACGTGTGCCCCGGCGGGTCTACCCCCGAGATTTCTCCGCGCGAGGGTGCACCAATGTACTTTTTCATTCTTTTAGGTTTGGTTAGGACATATACACATGGAGAACCAAGATTGGGACCCTTTGGCACATACACCCGCAGCTCGAGCCATTATCACACGATCGACGGTGTGCTCGATCTATCGGTTAGGGTTCGGCGTAGGGTTAGGGCTAGGGTCTAGGGTTTAGGGGAGCTACTTTTGCACAATTACACCTTGCATCACACTTTGACACATACTATAGGCCCACATGCAAGATTTGGTGGGGTTCCGGTGTTCCGGCGGTCGTTCTCCCCCTCCTCCTCCCCCCAAAACAGTGAAACGTGTGCCCCGGCGGGTCTACCCCCTAGATTTCTCCGCGCGAGGGTGCACCAATGTACCTTTTCATTCTTTTAGGTTTGGTTAGGACATATACACATGGAGAACCAAGATTAATGTGTTAGGATTTAGGGTTAGGGTTTAGGGTTGGGGTTATGATTTAGGGTTAGGGTTATATGATTTAGGGTTAGGGTTATGATTAATGTGGCTAGGTTAATGGGTTAGGATTTAGGGTTAGGGTTTAGGGTTAGGGTTATGATTTAGGGTTATGGTTAATGTTAGTGATTCCGGTGCTCCGGCGGTCATTCTCCCCCCCCCACAACGGTTTGTGTGCCCCGACGGGTCCCCTAGATTTCTCCGCGCGTGCTGAACCGGATTGAATCGGACATTTCTTGAAAAACATGAAACAAATAGTATTAAATAATACACATTTTGAAAAACAAGTTTAATATAATTTGCAAATAAAACTTAATGTTATTGATAATTAAAATGGAGAAAAAATCTTTGCCGTGCGTAAGCTCACGGCAAAGAATGATGCCGCACGGCAAAGGTAGCTTTGCGCACGGCAAAGACTGCAACGCACGGCAAAGATGCCTTTGCCGTGCGCAAAGGCCAAGCCGCACGGCAAAGAACCTGTGCCGCACGGCAAATTCGCTCGCACGGCAAAGAACCTGATAAGGTAGCCCACCTGGTCGGCCACCACCAGACAAATCAGATCGAGCACCTCGCACCTCGCACCTCGCACGACGCCGCCGCCTCTCCCCCACGACGCCGCCGCCTCTCCCCCACGCCGCCACCTGCCACGCCGGCACGGCCACCTGCCACGCACGCATGCCGCCGCCTCTCCCCCACCGCTGCTAGTCCCCCGCCCCGCTCCCCCCGCTGCTGTTGTGCCCCCACGGTCGCCCGCGCGCACCGCCACTGCTGCTCGCCACCATGGCCAGCGCGGCCGAGCTTGGGAGCTAGGGGCCGCCGCCCCCTGCACCACGCCCTGCCCCTTCCCCTCCCTTCTCGCCACCGCCCCTGCTCCCATCCTCAACCATTCCGGCCGGCTGCTAGCTGCCTCCCCTCCTCCGGCGACCAAGCCCGCGGGTAAAACACCCCCGGTAGCTAGTGTTGTAGTATATATGCATGCTATTTCTTGTAGTATTTAGAGTAGCTAAAATATCCATGCTAATTGTTGTAGTATTTAGGTTATTTATAAATGGGATTTAGGGCACAATAATTAGAACTAGTTTATTTATAATAGTGTTTTCATGTTTTAGTATTTAGGTTGTTTTATAGCCTATACCTCTTACGGAAAGAAAAAGGCCCCTAGTTAATTTAGTATAGTAATGTGCTGCAAGGAAATTTTAAGTAAAAGTGGTCAAATAAATTAATTTTCCGCACTTTAATTCTTTATGGTGAAGTAATATTGTTATACCACTATTGTAAAAAAGTCGTGTTCACTTGCATGACTATTTTATTTCTCGGTATGCAGGTGATGCTTCGAGGTGGACACGGGGGGCAGCGTCGTGGGGGTGTTTGACGGGGGGCGGCGTCCCGGAACTTCTTCGGCAATTCTCTCACGCGTCTAGGGTATAAATCTCCCTCCCACCTTTACATGTACCTAGGTTTTTTTGTGTGTCTAGATCACCAAGTCTGTCGCGATACCTAGGCGTCTCTTCCCGACCGTAAGGGTTACGCGGATAAATATGCATTAGTGGTCTCGCATATTATGAACCGTAACTCTTACGGCATTTATCGGGACAGCCGGCGGATGCGTAGTTGGGTACGTTCTCCGTGCTCTACCCCGATCCGAGACAGGATTTCGGTAGCGCCTCCCCGTTGTTCTCCGGATGCACACCCCTCTCGGCTTTTTGCCGAGACGTGTATCGGGAGAGCAGCGGGGAGGTGCTGCCGAAATTCTATCTCGGATCGGGGTAGAGCTGGGAGAACGTACTCAATCTACGGATCCGGCGGCTGCTAGGAGCCCACCTAGTAGAGTTTCAGGTTGATGCACGCGTAAAATAAATAAATATATGATGCATTTATTTCGTATTTGATATATAAATGCTATGTTCGTCCGTTTTGTTGCTGATTAGAGGATGGATAATCGTGGCTGGATGTACGATGGCGAGAATCGGTCGGTGGGACTATACTCGATGAATGGGGAGAAAAGACCGAGCAGTTTGTGGATAGGGCGTTTGCCATCCCTAGCAGACCTATAAGTGTTTGGTGCCCTTGTAGTAAGTGCGCTAACCGAAAGGCACAGGACAAGGAAACTATGAGTATGCACCCGATCAAGTTTGGGTTCACACCGTCCTACGGGATTTGGACTTACCATGGAGAAAAGGCAAAGAAACGTGCTAGGAAGGAGGTGCGGCAGATTCAACCTAGGGGGAATATGACACTGGTTTTGATAGGTGCTTAGAAAACTTGGCTAATGGTAATGTGCTCGAAAGCTCTCATGTAGAGGTGGAGACACCTCGGGATGCGGAGACAAGTGAGGACCCGGAGGAAAACACAAAGGAGTATTATGAGGCTCTGTTTGCTTCGCAGAAACCCCTACATGAAAATACGAGAGGTTACCCAACTAGATGCCATCGCTCGCCTTATGGCCTTGAAGTGCCATATGAACTTGTGCGAGAGATGGGTTCGATGAACTTCGGTCATCGTAGGCAGCCTTCTGCCGAAAGGGCACCTCTTGCCGCAAAACTTCTACTATTCGACCAAATTGCTCGGTGACCTTAAGATGTCATCTCAGCAGATACACGCTTGTCCAAAGGGATGCATGCTATTCAGAGAGGAGCACGCCGACACAAATTATTGCATCAAATGCAATTCCTCTAGGTACTTTGAGGTAGACCGCAATGGTGATGGTCAGAAGAGGCAGACCACGGTTGCCAAGAATATCCTCCGCTATCTTCCAGTTCTACCGAGGATCCAGCGGCTCTTCATGACCGAGGATACTGCCCAGCGAGATGAGGTGGGCCGTGGAAGGAAACAGATACACCGACAAGATGATACATCCGTCGGATGGTACTGCATGGAAGAACTTTGTGAAGAAATTTTCACCGAAAGCGGGTGACCCGAGGAGCGTAGCAGATTGCGATATCAACCGATGGGTTCAATCCATATGGTATGTCGGCTGCGGTATACGGTTGTTGGCCGGTGTTTGTTATTCCCATGAACCTCCCCACGGCGTCCGCATGAGATCGAGAGAACATGTTTGTGTCGATGATAATCCCGGGGCCCAAATACCCGGGCAAGAACATGAATGTGTACCGGAACCGCTGGTGGATGACTTGGTTCGTGGCTGGGAAGGTCGCGGGATCCAAACATATGACGCATCAAAGAAGGAGTACTTCGATATGTATGTTTGGTACCACACATCCCTGCATGACCTACCAGCACGTGCTTTGTTCTGTGGCTGGTGTACACATGGGAAGTGGCCTTGCCCAGAGTGCCGACAGGCTGTGACTTTCTTTTGGCTACAAAAGGGTGGCAAGTATTCCTGCTTTGATGAAGCTCGACAAGTTCCTTGAGCGGAGGCATGCATACAGGAGTGATGTAAAGAGTTTCAAGAAAGGCCGTGTTGTCCGTGGCCCGAAGCCAATTCCGAAGACCGGAACGGAAATCAAGGCCGAGTTAGATGCTCTTCAGCCTAGCCCTGATGGGAATGGTTTCTTAGGATATGGGGAGACACACCAATGGACTCACAAGCCGTGCTTATGGAAGCTCCCTTACTTTGAGTTTCTCGAGCTCCCGCATAACATTGATGTAATGCACACCGAGAAGAATATCAGTGAAGCCATTTGGAGCACGATTGTGGACACTGAGAAGACGAAGGATAACATAAAGGCTCGAATTGATCAAGAAATGTGGTGTGATAGGCCAGAGTTGAACATGCAGCCACCTAATGGTGCCAAAAAAACTTGGACTAAGCCACACGCTCCGTTCTGCCTCACAAAGGCCCAAAAAGGAGGTCTTCCAATGGATGAAGGACTCCTTGTTTTTCCCGATGGGTTCGCAGCCAACTGGATGAGGGGCCTGAACATTGAAACGCTGCGAGTACAAGGACTAAAGAGTCATGACTACCACATATGGCTTGAGCGGATAATGCCGGTGATGATTCAAGGCTATGTCCCTGAGAAGACTTGGCGAGTGCTAGCGAGGTTGAGTTTTTTCTTCCGCCAGATTTGTGCTAGGGAGTTAGACACTAAAGTGATTGAGAAGCTGGATGAAGAGGCACCCGTGTTGCTTTGCGATCTAGAGAAGATCTTTCCTCCGGGGTTTTTTAATCCGATGCAACACATGATCCCGCACCTCGCGGAGGAGTGCTTAAAGGGGGCCCGAATTGGGGCCGTTGGCGGTTTGGTCCCGAGAGAGAAACACAAAAGCTTCGTCAAATGACCGGCAATAAATGCAAGATCGAAGCATCCATAGCCGAGGCAGTCCTGAACGTGGAGGTGGCAAACTTCACCACTAAGCACTATGATCCCAACATTCCCACAAAGCACAACCCGGTCCTCCGTTACAATGCCGCCAACAATGAAGAAGTACCCAAGCTTAGCATCTTCGTGGGGCTTGGTGGCAAGTCAAGTGGCTCGAAGCCGTACAGAACGGACCTACATGAGCGGACCTTGATCCACTCGTATGTCTTAAACACCATGGTCCAAGTGAAGCCATACATCGAGTAAGTGCGAACCATTTAATTATTCGCAAACATTCACTCGTATGTTCGTGGCTAACTCTTCCTCTTTTCATCGATATAGGAAATTCAAGGCTATACATTGGAAGAATACCCACAGGGAGCCTACCCCGGAAGAATCCAAGCAAATTTTCGATAAGGGAGGCGGTTTCGGTTTCAGTAGCTGGTTTTGTAATTTGGTACTATTCTATCCAAATTAGCTAGCACTTCCGACATTTATCGGTCATTTCTCGTTCTAAACTTCTTGTGCTAAACTTGTAGGCAAGAGCCGACAAAGAGATGAAGTCGAGCTAAGAAAAATTGCTAGGGGCTTTGACCATTCCGTAGAAGCGTTCAACTCCTATGACGTGAACGGGTATCGCTTCCGAGACCCATCAATACACAACAAGCCGGCCCAACGCGAAGACAATAAATAGTGGGGTGGTATGTCAAGGTGATGATGGGCTCCATTACTATGGAAGAGTCGAGGGTATATACGAGCTGAATTACGGGTTTCACAAAGGGCTAAATCCCGTCGTCTTCAAATGCCATTGGTTTGACCCACGTCGGGTGAGACGGGATCCTGAAATTGGGTTGGTCGAAGTTGAAAGGAACTCCATTTATAAGGGAGAGGATGTGTACATCTTGGCAACCCAGGCCTTTCAAGTATTCTATCTCCCGTACGCGTGCAGAAACCCGACAAAACGTCTACATGGATGGGATGTTGTGATGACGGTGCCTTCACGCAATAGGCCGCCCCCGCCAAACAAGGACGATTACCGCCGCGTAGACCCCTCAGCAAGGAGTGTCGAGTTTTATCGGGAAGAAGGGCTCCCCGGCCATTTCACAATCGGCTTGCCGACTATCGATGACATGGTCGTAGAAGATGAACAAGAAGACGCGGGCATGGATGGAGACAATGCGGAAGATGAAGCCGAGGATGTCTGTGCCCCGGAAGACCTGAGTTTGCTCGAGGCGTTCAAAGCAGGGATTGACCTCGATGCGAGATGGACCACCTCCGGGTTTCATTGATGATTATTGGTTCGCCGAGCCGGATGACGATGAGGAGACACGCGGTCCAATCACGGATGGCGACACGAGGCTACTGATCTATGTAGTAGTAATTGTGAGGCTAGCCTATTTGTAATAACTCCGTGTAATAGAGATTGTCTAGCTAGGTTATTTGTAAGAACTCCGTGCTATGTTTGAGAGAACTCTATGGTAGCTATTTGTTGCTTCCACTAATTAATTAATGTTCATCCTTTTGCATTATTTGTTGCTTTCATTAATGTTCATCTACTTATATTTCTGTTGCTTTCACTAATATTTATCTCTTTACAATATTGCGTACTAATAAACCACTCTCTTCATTTGTGTTTGCAGGTGATTGAAGCATGCCGCCAAAAAAAAGGGGTGGCGGTCTTAAAAAGAAGCTCAAGGACTTGGTAGGTGTAGGGACTTCGAGGCGGGGCCGAGCTACTACCCCCCCTCCTAGCCCCCCTCCTGTCGCTCCCACAGGGCGGCCGCGTAGGAAGAATGCGACGCGGGTACTCACTCCTAGTCCTAGCCCCCCTCCCGCAGCCGATGATTATGACGAGGAGGAGGACCAGGAGCACCACGGGGGTGGGGAGGACCAGGAGGAGGAGGTGGGGGGAGGACCAGGAGGAGGAGGGGGGTGGGGAGGACCAGGAGGAGGAGGGGGACGAGGAGGACCTCTCGGAGGATGAGGGGTTGGGGAACTTAGTGTTCGATCCTGATCCAAGCCTAGAGTGGTGTGAGCCGGAGGATTACCGAGTACGTTCCAGCTGTGGAGAGGCCGAGGCCACGTGATAGGAAGCCATATCGGCGTGGGATAACACAGCTCCCTCGCCGAAGCACCGGCGCTACGAGGCACGTTGTTCTACAGCCCTATGGAAGGAGGTACATGTTAATTTTTGGCATTTCGTTATCGCAATTTTGTCGGTATCAAAATTATTATCACATACATATTGATGTTGTCGTTTCATGGTGCAGCTCGTTCCGGTTTGAAGACCCGACGCGAGACCGCCACGTGGGTACTCGAACATCCTTGGGGGCCTACTTAGATGGTATTTCCCTGGGATAGTCAATTTCCCTACTGGTGGCTGCGACGTAGCTTGGAGGTGGGCGCACTACAGCCTCGCGGAAGATCCTCTTGGCCGCGGCACCGCGGCGGATATGGTTGTTGCCAAATTTTGGGTACGTGACTTTTG
The DNA here is from genome assembly GCF_022539505.1 of Lolium rigidum. Taxonomy (NCBI): domain Eukaryota; kingdom Viridiplantae; phylum Streptophyta; class Magnoliopsida; order Poales; family Poaceae; genus Lolium; species Lolium rigidum. The sequence continues at coordinate 68,921,025 of NC_061511.1, forward strand.
ACTTCTTACCATTCATACACTCTCCTTGGTTCACAATAATTGCACTAATGCCCCTTGTTTTACCTATGTGCATGGTTGCAGAAATACTTCAAGAGGGCCGAGGGCAAGGAGAATGCGTGCGATGATGTCCTACACCAGCTTGCAAGGAAGAGGGTGACGGGCATGCACTACGAGGCACGTATTCAATGCGTCCGCGACCGGCACGCCGACCGCTTCGTCCACATGAGTAAGGAGGACGCTCGCGACACGCTCATGCAGCCGTGGCGATACTTGCGAGTATTTGCATTTATGTGTTATTGATTTCTTTATCGCCATGTAGTTTATTTTACCATAATGGGTTTATCTTGTGCATGTAGAACCCTCCTCGGTACGTCGGCAACGACGATAGGTGCTTTCGTGCGATGGTCATGTGGTCGACATGCCCCCGGTACCTCAAGAAGCACGAGGAGGGCAAGAAGAAGCGGGCAGAGATGCGAGGTGGATCGCATATCCAAGGCAGCATCCCCATCTCTCTTCACCTGCGAAGGAGGTGAGCAAATTAATGGTTCCTTCATTCTTTGAATTCATGTTATATATTTGCTAACTCTGCAAGGGTGTGCCACTTCACTTTATTACATGTTCTCTTTTGCGGGAAGTCAGGACAGGAGCGAAGCCTAACGTCTTTGCCGTGCTAAAGAAGATGAAGCAAAGGAAGACGCCTGATCCTGAGACGGGGTCCGTGTGGGTTAACCCGCAATCCGAGACCCAATGCACGTCGTATGTCTCCAAGTTCAAGCAGAAGTACGGCGAGGACGCCAACCCAGAGGCCGAGGACTTTGACCCTGAGGTCGCGGTGCTTGCGGGAGAAGGCTTGAAGCATGGCCGCCTATGGTTTGGTGACGGGTGCGTCGACCCGGCGAAGGTTCCCTCTCTCCGCCGGATCCGTCGTGGTCGTAAGAGCGGCCAGCCCGAGGTAGAGCCCCGGCCACGGGCTTCGGATCTAGGCTGTCGAGCGGTTACGGGTATGTTCTTCCTCGGGTCTCTACATTTACTTTACATGCTTTCCATTGAAATGTTAATGACATCGCGGCAACACAACGTAGGAGGAGATGGCAGCGAAGGAGCGAGCGGCCCGGGAGCAAAGGGCGCGGATGGAGCGAGCAGATTCGCAGTACCGGCGAGCGAGCGGACACGGATGATGCAGCAGATGCAACGACGAGCGAGCGAGATGATGCAGCGACGAGCGAGCACAGATGAGCTGGCTGATGAGCCAGACGGCTCTGTCTTCTCCACCGGGGAGTCTTCCTCCTCCACCTTACTCCATGCCGTGGATGCCGCCACCGCCCACTCATACCCCGGGGACACCTATCACCGTCAACAACATGAACATCATCCGGAGCATGAACCTCGGTGAGTCCTCCTACGCTTGTGCCCAACCCGCTACTTGTGCTTGTTCAAGTGTTCAATATGCAAATGACAAATGCCAATTCCATCAAACCTTGTAGATTATGTGTCAGGACGCAATGACGATGAGGCGGGCGCAAGCAATGGAGGAGGACAAGGTTGATGGCATGGTCTTCGTGCACTCGTCGTCGTTGTAATGGATTGTTCGCACTTGTTATGGATGTTGCACTTGTTATGGATTGTAATAATGGACATTGCACTTTGTTATGCATGAACTATGTGTGCTCGATGTATTTGTGGTGTTTTTGATGTGTTTGGTGATGCTATGGTGAATATATATGTTGTATATGTTATATATATGTGAAATGCAATTTTGAAATGCAGGGATTAATGAAAAGCAGCAAAAAAATGAAAAAACCAGGGGCCTTTGCCGTGTGTATGCACACGGCAAAGGACTTTTGGTCACTTTGCCGTGTGCATACGCACGGCAAAGGCGCCACGCGTCGCCAGCCTGTGCTCCTGGCACGCTGCTGGGTGTGCCTGGAGGAGGCTTTGCCGTGCGGGCTGGGGTGTTGCCGCACGGCATGGGGAGCACGGCCAGCAGAGTCAGGCGCACGGAAACGAGGACGCCGCACGGCAAAGAGGACGCCGCACGGCAAAGACCGGCCGCACGGCAAAGGGGCTGCACGCACGGCAAAGATGCCGCGCACGGCAAAGGGGCTGCCGCACGGCAACGTAGCGCGCGCACGGCAAAGGTCTTTGCCGTGCGGTTTGGTCAGGCGCACGGCAATGTCTTCTTTGCCGTCGATGTCGTTGCCGTGCAGACGTTGTCGTGCGTGGGCGCACGGCAAAGCCTTTGCCGGGCAAAATAGGCTCTTTGCCGTGCGATCTGTCGCACGGCAACGACAACTTCTCCCGTAGTGCGTGTTTTGAATCGCCTCTGTCCGTGTGTGGAACTGTGTACACGTCTTATGGCATTGAGCTCGATCACGTCACGTTAGCATGCTCATACTAAATTTTTTTTTGTTAAAAGCGGGCATTATTGCTAAAAAGTTTAAGTATTACACCCGATTTTACACAGCCGCACACAAAAAAAAAAACCAAGCTGAATGTACAAGGATGTTGCCTAGAGGGGGTGAATAGGCGGGTTATAAAAACTTCTACTTGAGGGTTAAACAAGGCGGAATAAAGCTACTCAAGATTTACTTGTTTAGCACAAAGCCTATCAACTAGAGTTTACCTATATGCACCAACAACCTATGCTAAGCATGATAAGCAACAAGGTGATAATAAGTTAGATATAGAACATCAAGCATTAAGGCTATCACAATGTAAAGTGCATAGGTAAATGAGCTCGGGTTGATAAGTAACCGATGCACGAGGAGACGACGATGTATCCCGAAGTTCACACCCTTGGGTGCTACATCTCCGTTGGAGCGGTGTGGAGGCACGAGGCACTCCAATGAGCCTTTCCACCAAAGGGAAAGCCTCGATCCAGTAAGGGACCCTTGAGGGTGGTCACCGAACCCGTACAACCTTGGGGAAAACACCCAAGTATCAAGCTTGAGGCAACTCCACAACACCGAAGGCTCTCAAGTAAAAGGCCACAAAGGCTACAACACGCCACACCGGCAACAAGGCCACTAAGGCTACAACGCGCCACAACCGGCTCCAAAACCACAAAGGCTACCACACTCCACAAAGGCAACAACGCCACAAAGGCTACCACACCACAAAGATAACAACGCCACAAAGGCGACAAGGCCACAAAGGCAACAAGGTCACAAAGGCTACCATGCCACAAAGGCGACAAGGCCACGAAGGCAACAACACCACTAAGGACAACAAGCCCTCTACGAGACCGAAACCCCGGAGAGAACCCAAACCGATGCACCTAATGCAATGGCTAAGAACACCATTAAGATGTCCAAGTTCTTCTTTCCCAAATTTCAACAAAGCTATAAAAGCTATTGGGGGAATAAGAGAGGAAGAACAAAAAGGAGGAGGAACACCAAATTACTCCAAGATCTAGATCTAGCAAGATCCCCTCACTAGAAGGTGGATTCACTTGGTGGAGCACTAGATCTAGATCTCCTCTCTCATTTTCCCCAAAAGATGCAAGAAATGGTGGGAGGGTCAAGAGGAGGATCAAGCTCTTCAAATTCAACAATGGAGGTGAGAGAATAGATGGAAAGAACTTGTGTGGATGGAGGTGGAAGAGAGGTATATATATGAGGGCTAGAAATATGACTGTTTGAGCTGGAAAACGGTCAGATTCGTGCCCAAACCGGTACTACCGCTTGTCGAAGCGGTACTACCGCTCGCGCACAAAACTGGGCAGAAAACAGGCAAAAACACGACCCAAACCAGTACTGCCGGATTTGGGACCGGTAGTACCGGTTGCACCAAAATACAGATCACAGAAAAGTTGCCCAGAAGAGAGAGAGAGAGGAGCGGGGTAGAGCAGCAGCATGCATGCGTGGGGAAGCGTGGTGGTGGGGCCAGCTCAGGGGCGCGCGCAGCGCAGCAGGCAGCATGCGGCGCGGCATGCAGGAGGCAGAGGCGTTGGGGCCAGGCCACGCACGTGCATGATCGAGCGGGAAATTCCCGCGGGTCAACGCACCCTGGCTCTCCCGATTGAGCGGGGTCACGGAGCGGCAGCGGACGGCTGGGCCGGCCGGGTGGCAGCCCAGTGCGGGGAGCTGCAGCGGCCCGGGGTGGGCTGGTGCAGGCGCGACCCAACGAAGGAGGGAGCATTGGGTGGGCCGGTCAGCAGGGCGCGGCCCAGGTGGAGAGAGAGGGGAGCCAGCTTGGGAAGAAGATGGGCCAGTAGTACCGGCCCGTTACTGACCAGGTACTGTATGGGCTACGGTAGTACCGGCCCGATACTGGCCTGGTACCGTTTGAAGTCCAGAAGCTCGCAGAGGCCTGTGCGGTACTGGGCCGGTACTTCACACGGAAGTACCGGCCAGTCCAAAATACTTTTTCCTTTTCTTTTTCAAATATGATGCAAGTGTAAAATTCATAACTTGAGCTAGGAAACTCCAAATGAGATGAAACCAATTTTGTTGCAAAGAGGATGACAAGAGCTACCTCCAAACATGGTGAAAACATGGAAACACGTGAATGATGATTTTCTTATGGTCATAGAGGTGTAACCTCTCAATATGGTAAATCGGGAAAATCATCACCATCGAACACGCAACATGCGATGCATCCGGAATCCGTTTCCGATGAGCTAGAACTTGTCATGAGAATGAACACAAGCTCTAAATATCTCATAGATAAGAACCAAGAACAACCAAGAAACACGATGCAATGCATGCAAGGTTTGAGCTCTCTCCGATGATGCGACCCACTATCCTATCGAGCACAAACCTTATCCTTGAGCCAGGGCCGGGCCAACAATATTGGGGACCCGACACTCTAAAATGGCCCCTTCTTACTAGAAAATTTTAAAATTATTATTTATATATGTCTTAGATGAACGTTAAACTAAACTAATCTCTGCGCCTCTAGATTGTAAACCTGTGATAAAATCATATTAAGAACTATTTTAAGAAAATATTTATATTCTAAAATACCTCATGGATGAACGGTCCGGTAGAAGAATAAACTAGTACATCTAATGGTTTTGATACATTTAAACTATTTAGATTTTAAAAATAAGCTTGTAAAGCTATCTCAGCAACCAAGTATGTGGAATAGATAAATACATTATAAGAACTATCCAGTCAGAGAAATATAATAACACTATACTCGCAATAGTCTTCAAAAAAAATCAACTCTCAATTTAAATTTAAAACCACGGTGATTAATCACACTCATGTTAAATGCATCTAAATTTTGATAAATCACCAACATGTTTCATGGGATAGATGATATATTTAATTTAAATCTGGAAAATAATCGGCGTGGCAAGAATCGACCTTGCGACCTGTTGATTAGCGAATATAGCAGGCCAATGACAGCAGACTAGTACCATCAGACTAAATTAATTTTGTGATTACCTTCTGAAGTATGTTTTATATAATGAAAAATAGAAAATTATGGGCCCCAAAAAATTTAGGGCCCTGTGCGGTCACACGGGCCGCACTCCTGTGGGCCCGGGCCTGCCTTGCGCGTTCCACTCGAGTCGGCAAGCTCCGTCTTCACCCGCTTCATCATTGTACATGCCACCATCTTCTTCTAACATACACGTCATCGTCTTTATTCATCTTGTACGCACGCCACTGTCTTCATCTCTTCGACACCGTCTTCTACACTCTTCATCTTGTACACCGTCTTCATCTCTCTTCGACACCGTCTTCATCCGTCTTCTTCATTGTACTCGATCTTCTCCATCTTGCAACCTTGAGACAAACATATGGATATGAACATGATCTAAGATAGATTCTCAATACAACTATTAATCCATAGGAATTGTCATCAATTACCAAAACCACACATGGGGGCTCCATGTTCTTTCACAAGCAACGATATTAAAGTCGTGAAAAGACTGAACCAAAGAACACATGGATAAATGCCCAAGGTGGTTGACGGCCTCTCCGCATATTACGTTGCTATATCCATGTTGAGGAAAATATCTCTCGGTGCATTCTCCCGTCCCGTTGATACCTCCATAAATTGGTCGCGACTCTCCGTGTGCTGAAGCAATGACCCCGAACGGAGCAAAGCAGTGCACCAGTAGATAATCCGAGAAGAATTGTTATCATTAAAAACCTTGTCATTTCTACGTAGGCATAACGATGAATAATGATATCGCTCTCATCCTACTAAAAGTTTTAAACCTATAATCCACCCAATTAAGTTAGTTGCCAAAGATATTCGCAACACTACGTGGCGGGTACAAGACTCGTGCATACACTTACTCCACCCTAACACAACTCTCTTTCAAAAGTACCAAACTATCATAATTTTGAAATTTCATAATTCACATTAGAGAAGATAATCACGTGCTGGCTCATAGATGTTTGGACTCATCCGTCAGACATTTAAGCAGGTATGGCATTCCCGTATATTACAACTGTTGGTTGGTAAAATATCACTAATAGAAAACAGGACTTTCGTCCAAAGCCCCTGGGAGTTTTCATCCAAACTGTTGCTTGATTATTAGTTTAATCAAACTATATTTTGGAAAGTATTTGAAGCAGGAAGCCGGGAATAATTTATGTGGATACCATCTGCGAGTTCATTAGCGAGATGGCATGTCATTGGGAGGCGGAAAGGGCTACACATGCCCTTCATGTACGTGAACAATATTTCACAATCTTATTTTATTATCATCAATTGTGTTGAGTTCCATTCATGTCTATAGATCTCCTTTTTTAAATTGGATGGAACGCGTGGGGGGCACTCTCCTAACGGTGGATCGCGTACGAGCAATTCAATAGGAAATGGCGGGATTCTTAGTTAGGAAGGTCATAGCTCCAAATGGAGAATATCATCGGGAGTTTGTATTTAGACATTAGGGTTAGACAATAGAGATCATAAAGAGGATCGACTTTATATTGTAAAATGCATTATGTGTACTTTATTTCATGACAATGTCTATATATTCGTGACGATGTTGTGGTTCCTTGAATGATGTATGCGTGCAGATTTGAATGAAAAACATAAAACCCAGAACCTCTGTCGCGGCAGAGAAACGCTGCTCCACCCTAAACCTCTGCCGCGGTAGAGAAACGATCATTTGCTCTACCGCGGCAGAGAACCTTTAGTCCCGGTTCGTATTACGAACCGGGACTAAAGCTCCTCCACCCCGAGCCCCTTGGCCGCACCACGTGGAGGACCCTTTAGTCCCGGTTTATATTTGAACCGAGACTAAAGGTTGAGGCCTTTAGTCCCGATTGCGCAGTCCTGGTTGCGCAACCGGGACTAAAGGCCCAAATGCACCGGGACTAGATGCCATTTTTCTACTAGTGTGTCACCTACACCCTCTGCCCCAAAAATGATATCGCAGATTTTTCTGATTTTCGAATGTATGCAGACACTTCTTAATAACTTCATCCCCAAGGGATCAGGGTTGGAGGGGATTTGATGACACCCTTTCTTTTACCCAAATACTCTTCCATCTCAATCAAATAGTATGGTGGGGATTTTAATTTACACAAAAAATGAGAGGGTTTGTGCGGGATATATTGGAATTATCCCGTCCAAAACTTGCTTGGTAAACGAAATTTGGAATTTTTTTTGGGATCTTGAAGTAGACCGGGATAAGCCCCACCGATCGATCTCTTCAATCTGCAGAATATATTTCAAATATACTACTCCCTCCAGTTAGAATAATTGCCTAAAATAGATGTATCTATACACTACAACATGGTTCCTACAGCAGCAGACTCGTTGGTCGCCATCGATGGAAACCAAAACTTGATAGAGTTTGTGCAAGTTAAGGAGCGAGCCGTTAGAGCAGGTCTAACAGACCCCGTAAAAGGGGCAAACCCGTATAATAACCGCCGATTTGAGGGTTTCGGCTCTACCCGGCCGTCTAGCACGCCCCGTAAAAACGGCCCCCGCATCGTTTTTTGCTGTTTTCGACTACGGGGCGGGTCGTCGCCCCCTACTTGTGCGGGGTGGGAGCGGGGATAGTGGGCGCAACCAGTATCCCAATTCCGAAAGCGCGCGCGGACATTTCAGTTCCCCCCATCCATTTTCCCCCGCGCGCCGCCGGAATCCGTCAGATCCGTGCCCCTCCACCGTCCGCCGAGCCGTGCCGAGCTGCGTCGACGCCAGCCGCACCTCCGCCGCACCCCCGCCGAAGTTCCGCGCCCGCCGCCGCCCTCCCGCCGTGGTCTTCTCCGCCGTTTGTCGCCGGTGAGTATTCCGCCGCGTTCTTCTTCGTTGACGCCGGTAAATTGGTCGGATTTCGGGCTGATGTATGGTACACCGTGGTAGATGGCTTCGGAGGATGTGCACATGGCGGATTTGGACGCGACGTCGACCGATTGGTCGTCGTCGGATTCCGACGATTCGGACATCGACGAGTTGCTCAACGACGACGAGACGGAGATGATGATGCTCCTGTTCGGCTTGAAGCAAACGGAGGACCGCATGAAGCTACTGGATCAGCGGAAAGGATCCGTGATGGGGCGTATGTGCATTCCGCGGAACCGCGCGCTCGGCCACGAACAGCTGATGCAAGATTATTTCGCCGAGGTACCGACCTATCCTCCCCGCCTCTTCCGTAGACGGTACCGAATGCGTAGGTCTTTGTTCGAGAGAATCGTCAAAGATTGCGAGGCAAATTGCGATTATTTCAAGCAAAGAAGAAATGCTGCCCAAGTCATGGGATTTAGCCCATATCAAAAAAATTCTGCCGCCATGAGGGTTATTGCATACGGTATACCAGCAGATTATACCGACGAGTACTGACAAGGTATTAACTTGTCAATGCCTACAAGTAGTAGACTAAGGTTTTGTTGAATGTAGAGGGCAAGTAGATCTCGAAGGTTTCAACCGAAAAGTACTCGACGAAATACAAACTTGGGTTTACTCAACAATGATTCGATGATCCTCTCGTCCCTCGACCCCCCCTTATATATGAGGTGGAGCCGAGGGATTCATATTGTACACGTTACAGAGTCCGGGAAGTTTCTTAACTCATCCCGTAAGATTACAAACAACCCTTCCTATTACAACTATAACTTTCCTCAATAGTATCTTTGGGCTTCCGAGTCTTCTTATTCTTCGGGTAGTGGGCCTTCATCAAACCCCGGGTACTATCTTTGGCAGGCCCATTGGGGATGCCTATGTCAGTAGCCCCCGAGATTTTGCTTGAATCGTAGAGTCAGGGAAAATCTCCCCTGTTTATTTTTACTCGACAACTTTGACTTATCTATATTTCTTCACATGAATTTCTATATTATACAGGGATAATGGTAGTTGGGGCTAGTTCATCTGACGGATCAGGTACTAGTTAACTGCTCTAGTGGCAATCCGCAAAAACCTACTTCAAGATCACGTCCCTGGACATGATCTCGGGATACTGGTGTAAACTTCGACAGGTGCCGCTTAAGGTCTTACCATTCTGTCGAGTCCCAGTTAAATTTATCGGGTACCTAACTCGTCCGTTAGGATTTTTCTTCGTATCTGTTGATACGGATAAAAGTAGCAAACCATCGTCAGAGATGGGGCCACGCCGCACAGAACGGATCTGGGGTCTTACCTTCGCAGTGTTTTGTGGCATTTAGAATTTATTCGCAACTTTTGGCGTTCTGAGAATATATTGTCGAGTGCTTATTCGGCTGTTGGAATAGCACATTTCATCGAGTCAATTTCTGACTTATATTGTTCTCCCGATGGGAGTATATATAGAGTTATCTTTATAACTCGAAATATGCTCCTTCTTCCTTCCTTTACTTTCTTTCTTTCTATTTTTCTTCTTGATAATTTTCATCGGGCACGCGAACAGCGTTCCCGATGGGAGTAGCCCCCGAGGCTACAGCCAAGGACTTGTGCTTGGTTGTAGGCTCAACATTTTAGTACACCTTGTCGCTATATTGTCATTCTTTCTCGATATTTTCTTCTTTTCATCTCTCGGGTGCGCGAACAGCGCTCCCGATGGGAGTAGCCCCCGAGGCTATGAACAAAAGCTTGCGTTTGATCATAGGCTCCCGCAATTTCTATATTGTCATACTCGAGATTTACTTTTTTTCGAAGTAGCCCCCGAGCATTAGGGCAAAAACTTGTATTTGATCCAAGGCTCCCGAAGTATTCAATAACTTCTCCTGTCGCCAATCTTCTTTTTTGTTTCTTATCGAAATTTTCTCCCTTAGTCGAAGTTACTTTATTGCCGTTAATAGCCGCAATTTTTCTGTCTTGTGGGTCCATTGTCTCCACCACGTTGACGCGTCGTGCAAGTGGGGGACACACGTCCTCCGCTTTTCCTGGCGCACGTACTGTAACGCCTGTTCCATTCCATCCCAGTAAAAATACTCTTTTACCCTTCATCTGCAAGATCTTTTTTCACCGCACGATTTGTTCATCCAACGGTGCATTGCTTCGCCCAATTCCCATATAAACCTTTCTTCAACCTCCGTTCGCACCTTCGCTTGCGCCGCACCTCTGCTCCTCTTTGCAAAAACTTCCACTGCGCCCAAATCTCTTTGATCTTACGCACGCACGAACTTCGCTTCTCCAGTGTCGTTGATGCCACCGCGCGCGCGACTCACTCGCCACAGTACTCCAGAGTCCAAGATGGCCGCTGAAGATCTTGAGTGGGAGAGATCTAAAATCTCCAACCAAGACGTCAACATGCTGAAGAGGCTAGGCCTGATGAAGAAGGAGGACGCCATCCGCTTTCCCAGCGAAGAAAGCTACCCAACCCCTCCAATGGAGTACCGGGTTAGTTTCGTTGATCACCTCATCCGCGGCCTTTCTGCCCCAATTCACGATTTCCTCCGCGGCCTTCTTTTTGTTTATGGGATTCAGCTGCACCAGCTGACCCCTAATTCCATCCTCCATGTCGCCATTTTTATCACTCTTTGCGAGTGCTTCCTCGGAGTCCCTCCTAACTGGGCTCTGTGGAAGCGCATTTTCTGCCTCCGCTGGCTCCCAGAACGCCACCTATAACATAGGCGGCGTTGTTATCTGTGTCCGAACTGACGTTGATTACTTCGACGTCAAATTTCCTGATTCTGTCCAAGGGTGGCGCAAAAGGTGGCTCTACATACACGAAGAAAGTGCCAATTCTGTTGAGCACAACATAGTCCCTTTTGACGGAAATGCCAAAATTCTGCGCCGCCGCTCCTGGGATGCTGAAGCTTCCGAAGAAGAGAAAACGGCGACAAAAGCACTTATGTCTCGTATTCATCAACTTCAAAATACTCGAGGCAAGGAGCTGTCTGGTGTCCAAATCACCGCCTACTTCCTTAGGATTAGGGTGCAGCCTCTTCAGGCTCGCAAAAATCCCCTTTGCACGTATGCTGGTGCAAATGACGCCAATAGGCTCTCCAAGGATCTTTCTATGAAGGACTTGGAGAAGCTTATTCGAAGAATTTCCTCGCTCAGCAAGAAGGATCCTATTCCCTCCTCTTGCCGCGTGGAACCATACAGTGCCGCCAATCCTCTCCCTCAGGTATTTTGTCTTCTCGAATTTTTGTCTTGTCCCGAACTTTTCCTGCACCATATTTTATTGATATCTCTATAATTTTTCTTTTGTTGCTCTTTTCCTGCAGAACCATCCTACTTTGGCTTCCCTTCCTCCTCTTCCTGAGGATGGAGAACTCGGAGAAAGGGCTATCGTCGCCGACGACAACCAAGACGCCCCCTCGTTTATGAATGAACCCGTAGATTCTCGAAAATCTGCGGGTTCTTCCGAAAAAGATGCTGCCTCCGAGGGCACCACATCGGCACAATCTCCTCCTCCTGCTGTTTCTCCAAGGAGCAAAAGGAAAAGGAATGACGCCGAGGATTCCGGCACCTCCAAAGCCGAAGAAGTTGATCCTTCACGTCGGAAGGCGGCTTATGATCCATACCTTGAATCCCTCATCAGCTCGTAAGTTGTCTTTACTTCTTATCTTTGTACTCGAAGTTTTTTGTCTATCTTGCTTTTTATGCTGTCGTCTTTTGTTCGCAGTGATGATGAGGAAGAACTACCAACTCTTGACGTGGCTGCTCGAACGAGCTCGTCGCGTACTCTAGTTGTTTCAGAGACACCAGCTGAAGGAGAGAAATCCTCGCCTCCTCAACTGAATGTTGGTGCTCCCACTCCTCCTTCGAGCCCTCTTGTTCCTTCCCCAAAAAGGACAAGGGTGGAGCCAATCGTGGAACCTACCCTTGAATTGGGTAACTCCTCCAATTCCTTATTGGATGACGTAAGTTCTTAATCTGCTTATCACTGTCTAAATTTCCTCTTGTTTTCTTCTGCATGCCTTCGTATTTTTCCCATATCGACATTTTTGCTTTCTTTTTCTTTTGACAGCCTACGGTCAGAGAGCTTCTTCGCATCGGTGCCCAATTTGTTGGGTACCGTGAATGTGCTAGCAAAGCCGAAGGTACTAATTTTTTATGACACCCGCTTTACGATTTCCTGCTCCTGCTTTGCTTGTATTTTTGAAAACTTCTTGATTATTGTTGCAGAGAAACTTGCAGAAGCCAACAAGCTTGTCGACACTCTTGCTCAGAAACTAGAGCAGAGTGAAATGGCTCGCAAGAAGGCTGATCTTGATGCTAGCCAAGCTAAAGCATAGGCTGAAGAAGCCACAGCCAAAGCTGCTGGTGTCGAAGATTTGCAGAGGAGGCTGGCTGACGCCGAAACTGCTTTGAATGAACACAAGGCCTCCCAAGCTGCTCGTGAGAAGGCAATCACCAAGCGCTTGACCTCGCAGAACCGGCGCTTTGTCGGTAATTTTATCGTACCCTTCTATCCTTTCCTTTTTTAATATTAATGTTCCTTCCTGCCGGCGACCAATGTGTATTTTCCTCGGCAGCCAAAACAAACCAAGAATTTGAGCTTGAAGATCCCGACAATGATCCTCTTCTAGACGCACTCTCTTTCTTGGAATTTCATGGAACTGAAGTTCGCGAGGGCATAGATCATGCTGACGCGGGTTTATCCAAGTTGTTCCCCTACTTCTTCCCCAAGAAAGAGGAGCCCAAAACTTTCCTTGCCCTTGCCAAGGAATTTGATTCGTCAGAAGATCTTGGACTGAAGATGCGCCAGGAGAACATGAAAGTTGCTGTCGAAAGCACTATTGCCTTGGTCGCGGACAGCCAACAAACTGTCGACTGGACGAAAGTTGGCGCCACCGAGCAGATAGAACAAACGAAGTGGCGTTCGTTGATCAAGGCAGCTAAGCCCAACACGAAGAAAATCCTGGCCTATCTCGGGATCAAGCCAGCTCCGACTCCCAGCTCCTCAAAGCCGGAGGTCTAGTTGAACGCCTTCTCTTTTTCTTTCTTTTGTTTTTGATGATGTCGCCAAAGTAGTTATTTGGCGACACGTACTCCATTAGCTCCAATGTAACGCCTTTGTAACTATTCCGAAAGATTAATGAAAACTCTATCTTGCTTGTTGATTGATGTCGACTTTTTTGTTAAATTTCAGTTGGTATTTGATAACTATACTCCGTCTTCCGCTCCTTCCAATGTTTCGCCGTCTCCATCTTGCTCAAGGAGAACTCTTGCTAATACTACACCTGTCGAAGATTCCTTGCCGCAAGAATTGGATGAACTTCGGCAGCAACTTCAGTATGCAAAGAAGCAAACACTTATGATGATGGAGCAGTCTCGTAAGGCATCTGAAGCCGAAAAAATTGCACTTCAGCAAGCTCGCGAGGCCGTGGCTGCTAAGGAAATCGCTGCATCCGAGGCTGAAAAGGCGACTACTCGAGAAAATTTCATGCTCGAGTTAATGAATGAAGCCAGTGCGGATATGTCGGGTATGCTTGTCGCATCCTCCCCCTTTTTTTTATAAGACCACGATACCTTCCGTCTTCATGCTGCATCTCTTAAAATTTTCTGCTCTGTTGTTTGATAGGTTCCTTTATTGATGCTGCTGCCGAAGAAGAGAGGGTAAATACTAGGACGAACCTCCTTGTTAATCTTGCCCTTGACCATGGTTCTCTGTTCTGGGCTACCCCAGAGAGGACCCGACGCAGTTGTCGGATTTCGGGATCGCACCTCTCAAACTCGCGACTTCCTTGACTTCGTACCGGGACCTCGTCTATGGTTTATAACTCCATGTTTCCTCGGAACGTTCAGCCACAAACTCTTCCCGAACTAATGGGGAAATTTAAGGATCCCCACAAGATCCATGGTTTTGTCAAAGCTCAACTGGTAGCTGGCGCCAGGTTTGCCCTTATCATGCTTCAGATCTGCCACTCGAAGCTTGATCTGACCCAAGTTGTTGCGAAAGTTCATGAGAAGGTAAGGCGTCGAAGAGTTGGTGTCGACCGAATTAACACGAAGGTTTCGCCTATAGCCGAAGAAATGATTGAAGACCTTCTTCGGATGGATGCCGACTTTTTTGCAGACGGTCATTATGCTGATTTTCTTGGTGCTGCTCACGAAGAAGGCAGAATTACCCTTGATGACATATTGAATCACGACTAATTATTTTTCTTTGGTAGACGACTCTTCTTTGTAAACCACGATTGTGATTATATTGTGAAGCAATCATCATATTTCTATATTTGTCTAGCCCCCGAGTGTTTCGGTGGCTATTTTCTGTATTTGTGTATTGCGAGGTTTTGAACCAAGGCATTTATTCAATATGTAGTTTTGGCGAGTATCAGCCCCGAGCTTCTTTGTCGAGTACTATTTTGTATTTTTATTGACTCGCGAGGTATTTTAATACCAAGGCGAGGCTTTCTTTTTTCGAAGAACTATATTGAAATTCGTCGGGTCTGAGCCTTTGAGCGTGTCGATGAAGAAGAGCTATATTGTCACTATCTTTATTATATTGCAGCACCACGAGCCCGCCTCATTAAAAACCTTTCCCGGCCCCACTCGGTGCCCCGAAAAAGGAAAAGAGTGTGTCTGAAAACTCGCGGGCGTTTCAGTACATTGAAGTTTTACAAGGACTATATTTCGACTCTAGGCGTAGAACCGCCTGAGTTGCGCCACGTTCCAGGGGTTTTGCTCCTCCACCCCTGTCTTCTTGTCCTTTATCATGTATGCTCCTCCTCCGATTACTTCCGTAACGATGTAAGGGCCAAGCCATGGTGACTCGAGTTTTTCATGACTTTTTTGCGTGAGCCGAAGAACTAGGTCTCCCACCTGAAAGGATCTTGGCCGCAAACGTCGACTGTGGTAATTCTTCAAGTCCTGTTGATATTTGGTTACTCGAGAGAGTACTTCGTCTCTAGCCTCGTCGAGTGCATCGACGTCATCTTCTAACGCTTTCCTCGATGCCTCTTCATCATATTCCACGACTCGTGGGGAATCATGCTCTATCTCGATTGGTAGTACTGCTTCTGCTCCATGGACCAAGAAGAACGGAGTTTCTTGCGTCGCTGTGTTTGGTGTCGTTCGTATGCTCCACAATACACTGGGCAGCTCCTCTGGCCAGGTGTATTGAGCTTTCTCCAGTGGTGCTAATAAGCGTTTTTTGATGCCGTTGCAGATGATTCCATTAGCTTTCTCGACTTGACCATTGGTCTGCGGGTGCGCAACCGACGCAAAGTGTAGCTTGATACCCACTTCTTTGCAATAATCTTTAAACTCGTGGGATGTGAAGTTACTGCCATTGTCCGTGACGATGCTATGGGGCACTCCAAATCTGAAGACGAGACTTTTGACGAATTTAACTGCGGATGCCCCGTCTGGTGAGTTTATCGGTTTCGCTTCTATCCACTTTGTAAATTTGTCGACAGCTACCAGCATGTACTCCTTTCCTCCTGGCCAGGATTTGTGTAACTTTCCCACCATATCGAGGCCCCATTGAGCAAAGGGCCACGACAAAGGTATTGGCATCAGCTCCGCTGCCAGGGAGTGAGGTTTTGCGGCAAACCTCTGGCACGCATCACAGGTTCGTACTATCTCCTTTGCGTCCTCTATTGCTGTCAACCAGTAAAATCCAGCTCGAAAGACTTTGGCAGCAATAGCTCGGCTACTCGCGTGGTGACCGCAAATTCCTTCGTGTACGTCCTTGAGGATCGTCCTTCCTTCTTAGGGTGTGACGCACCTCTGTAGTACTCCCGAAATACTTCGTTTGTATAGCTCCCCTTTGATCACAGTAAAAGCCTTTGATCGTCTAATAACTCGCCTTGCTTCAACTGGATCGTCGGGTATTTCCTTCTTCAGGATGTATGATATGTACGTCTGCATCCATGGTATCTGTATCATCATGACCAGGTCCTGATCTTCTTCTTCTTCCTCTTGCTCTTCCTTGGTAGCCCCCGAGGGTTTTTTCTCCTTCTTTTTTGGTTTTGTCGACTTCGTAGATCTCTCTGCTATCTCTTCCCAAAATACACCTGGCGGAACTGCAAGGCATTGCGACCCGATGTTTGAAAGAATGTCGGCTTCGTCGTTGCTCAATCTGCTGATATGATTTACTTCGCATCCATCGAACAACTTCTCGAGCTCGTTGTAGACTTCTTTGTATGCTATCATACTGTCGTGGACTGCGTCGCATTGGTTCATGACTTGCTGAGCCACCAACTGCGAGTCGCCAAAGATTTTTAGTCGAGTTGCACCGCAAGCTTTTGCCATCTTCATCCCATGTATGAGGGCTTCGTATTCTGCCTCATTGTTAGAAGCGTTTGGGAACGTCATCCTCAGGACGTACTTCAGCTTGTCGCCTTCTGGTGATATTAGTATCACGTCTGCGCCAGCTCCTTCTAATCTTTTGGACCCGTCGAAATTCATGGTCCAAGTTCTCGATAAATCTGGTGGTCCTGTGTTTTGCAGCTCCATCCACTCTGCGATGAAGTCTGGCAAAATCTGCGACTTGATTGCTTTTCTTTTTTCATACGTGATGTCCCGAGGGGAAAGTTCTATTCCCCAAAGGGAGACACGACCCGTAGCTTCTGGATTGTTTAGTATATTTGACAAGGGAGCTTCGTTGACTACTATGATCGGGTGTGCCGAAAAATAGTGGCGCAATTTTCGTGCTGTTGTGAACACTCCGTATGCTAGCTTTTGGTACTGAGGGTACCTTTGTTTTGAGGGCGACAAAACTTCGCTGACGAAGTATACTGGCCTCTGCACTCCGTGGAGTTTTCCTTCTTCCTCCCTTTCGACGACAAGGACTGTGCTTACCACCTGGGGTGTGGCCGCAATATACAGCAACAAAGGCTCCTTCTCTTTTGGCGCCACCAAGATGGGGGGTGTCGAGATTTTGCGTTTGAGGTCCTCAAAAGCTCTGTCCGCTTCTTCGTTCCATTGGAACTTGTCTCCCTGTTTGATCAAGGCGTAGAATGGTAACGCCTTTTCTCCTAGCCTGGCTACGAATCTGCTTAAAGCTGCGACTCGCCCGGTTAATTGTTGTACTTCTTTCAACTTAGTTGGCTTCCTCATCGTTACGATGGCCTGTATTTTTTCGGGGTTTGCTTCGATCCCTCTTGTTGATACTAGGAACCCGAGAAGTTCTCCTGCAGGGACGCCAAAAGAGCACTTTGTCGGGTTCAGCTTGAGACAGAACTTGTCGAGGTTGTCGAAAGTTTCCTTCAGATCCTCAATTAGAGTGTCGCCTTTTTTGGATGTTATGACTACATCGTCGATGTATACTTGTACATTTTTTCCGATCTGCTCTGCTAGGCACTTCTGCATCATCCGCTGATATGTTGCTCCCGCGTTTTTCAACCCGAAGGGCATTGTTCGATAGCAGAACACGCCGTAAGGGGTGATGAACGCTGTTTTCACCTCATCATCTTCTTTCAATCTAATCTGGTTATAACCAGAATAGGCATCCAGGAAGGAAAGACGTTCACATCCTGCCGTGGAGTCGATAATTTGATCGATCCTTGGGAGGGGAAAGTGATCCTTTGGGCAATGTTTATTAAGACACGTAAAGTCGACGCACATGCGAAGGACCTTCGTGTTTTTCTTCGGCACCAGCACTGGGTTAGCTACCCATGTGGCCTCTGTATGTATTTCTTTGATGAAACCTGCTTCTCTGAGTCTGTTAATTTCCGACAGCATAGCCTTGCGGTTTGGCTCCGAAAAACGTCGCAGAGGTTGTTTGATTGGTTTCGCGATTGGATCCAAGTGTAGGTGGTGCTCGGCAAGTTCCCTGGGTACTCCTGGCATGTCAGCTGGACACCATGCAAAGATTTTCCAGTGCTCACGGAGGAACTCGACGAGCGCGCTTTCCTATGCGAGGTCCATGTTATTTGCGATGGACGTCGTTTTCTTCGGGTCTGTCGGGTGAATCTGTACTTCCTTGGAATCTTTTGCTGTGTTGAAGGTTGACTCCTTGCTAGGCCTCCCCACATCCGGTAATACATCGTAATCTGTCGTGAGCTTTGACTCCATATATTCTGCTTGCATCCCGAAGGTTTCGAAAGCCGATGAAAATCCTTATCACATTTATCGGCAAGCGAAAAGCTTCCTTTAATCGTGATTGGCCCCTTTGGTCCAGGCATCCTCCACAACAAGTATGTGTAATGTGGTACTGCCATAAACCTAGCGTATGCTGGGCGCCCCAACAGAGCATGATACTGTGATGGGAAATCCACGACTTCGAACTCCAACCTTTCGATCATGTAATTCTCTCGGGTGCCGAACTGAACGTCGAGATTAATCCTTCCCAGTGGGTAACTTGGTTTATCTGGTGTGATGCCATGAAATCGCGTATCCGTTGGTTTGAGGTTTGCCAAGGATATGTTCATTTTCCTTAGTGTATCTGCATACATAAGGTTTAGACTGCTTCCCCCGTCGATGAAAACTCGAGACACGTCGAATCCTGCGATTACTGCGGGCAAAATAAGTGCTGATTGCCCGGGTCGAGGAACTTGCTGCGGGTGATCCGCAATTGTGAAACCAATATCTTGTCCCGACCAATTGAGATACTCGACTGTTGGTGGAGGCATCTTTTCTGCCATGAACACCTGCCGCGAGATTACTTTCTGAGCTCTATTGGATGGCCTGCCTTTCTGAATCATCGAGACCGCTCCATGGGAATTGGGATCGACGTATGGTGGTGGTGCTGGTGCTACCGCTATCCTGAGCTGGTGTCGATTTTCTTCCGTAATTGCGGGAGGAGGTGGTAGATGGATCTCACTCCTAGGTCCTTGGGGATTTCGACTTGCTGCCTGGGCGTGGGCTTGCGCGGCAACCCTCATCATTGCTTGAAAGTTCCGACAATCTTTCTGTAGATGTCCTGACTGTCTTACCCCATTGTTGTCGACGAAAAAGTGCATCTGGCATGGACCGTTCATCATATCCTCAGGGGTCACAAAGGGCCTCTGAAACCTAGGACCGTTGTTTGGCCTGCTATTTCGCGAGTCATCTCTGTTGTCACTTCGCTGCTCGCCGTCGCTGCGCTGATAATTATCTCCGTTGTTTCCGCCAGTGCCTGATCGAAACCCAGCCGAAATTTGGCCAGGTGGATCATAACTCAAAAATCGAGAGAATCGTCGCCTGCCCTGGTAATTTCGATTGCGGTCCTCCTCTGGCGACCTATGTCGCTTATTGTGCACAGCATCCTCGCCATCTGCCCATTTATTTGCTATCTCCATTAATGCCGATACTCGTTTTTGGGTTAGTTCTCCCCAGATCCTCCACGAAATCTCCTCGTCGGACTCCTGCCACAAATGCATCTATGGCTCTCTCGTCAGATATGTTTTCTGCCGAGTTTTTGATGATGTTCCACCTTTGGATATACTTCCTCATTGATTCATCATGTTTCTGTCGACATGATCTCAACTCCTCGAGTGTCGCGAGCTTTTTGCAAGTGGACCGAAATTTTTTGATGAATATGTCCTCAAAATCAGTCCAGCTGTCGATGAAACCTACTGGAAGCTTCTTTATCCAAGATCTTGCGGCTCCACTCAAGTGCACCTGAATGCTCTGCATTGCCGTTGCCCTTGTGCCGCCGATTAGTTTCACTGTCTCGAGGTAATCTACCAGCCAATCCTCGGGATCCCGCAATCCGTCGAATTTTTTGAAATTATCGGGCAGCTTAAACCCTGAGGGCACCCGGGTTTTTCGGACCCTCCTCGTAAAACATGGTAGCCCGCACATATCCTCTTTGGCTAAGTCTGGAGAACGTCGATGTTCCCTTCTATGTTGTCGTGCCCTGTCTACCCTTGCCTGGGTTTCTGCGTCCCTTGCTTCGCCTGTTCTCTCGGGAGCTGCTGCTGCAACCGCGGGTCGTGGACTATTTTGCCTTGCTGATCCTTCGGGAGGCGTCGATGCGAACGCTGTTCCCATGGCTCCAACGCCTGCCATGGCCATATTATACAATGCTTCCCTTGGATCTCCAGGAGGTGGTCTAGATGCGAGGATAAAGGCTTGTGTCGCCATGTACCCAGCTTCCGGTGTTTTGGGAATAATGTTTCCTCTCGTGTCTATCGACATAAAAGACATGTCGAGGTTTTGAACTAGATTCTCTCTTTCTGCTTCAGGTATGTTTTGCAACCTTGACCTTGCCCTGTTCCGAGCTTCTCTGTGACTATCTCCCGAAGTTCCTGAATGTCGACTGAGGTCTGTCCTTCGCCTGCTTGACGCGGAAGCTGCCTCCCTTCTTTTGTTCAGAACCTCTGTTTGTTTTTCCAGTTCCCTTCCAGCTCGAGCGAGTCTATATTGGTATGCCTGCAATTCCTCGACCGTGGCGGTTGTCGCCATTGGTTCTGAACCATCCATAGCTCTTGCGGCTCTATCCCATGCTGCTTGTGGCAACTGAACTCTCGTACGTGGTGTAGGCCCATCGTATTTGTTGCCCAATCCTCGCCTTAAGTCAGAGGGATCGACGTATGGATTTCCCAGATCGTCGAAAGCTTTCGACGTTTCATCCTGATCACGACTTGCTTCTCCGATGACGTAGATTTGATGATATTTAGAATTCTGCGCCTTGCTGGATTCGGTGACACCATCATAGAGATTGGTGAAGACCTTTCCAATGGTGGTAGATTTGTCGATGAAGTCGAAGCTGTCGACGCTTTCGAATCGCTGCTTATATAGGAGTCCGCAGACGACTCGAAAGACATGTCGCTGAAGATCTTGGCGAGTTTTTCGCTTGCCTTGGTGCTGACGAAGCGTGGCGAAGAGATTTCTTCATCGCCTGACTCGATCGATGATGCCGAGCTTGAAGATACGGTATGCTCCACAGGAAACCTCGGGAAGGTCGGAATTTCGAGACGATAACTTCCTTCCTTCCCAACGCGAAAGTGGAACCTCCCGAACGTCATCTCCATGGGCTCCTCGAGATATGTATATGCATCCAAACGGGAGGGCGGGTGAGGTACAAAATCAACGAGACCAGTTTCGATCTGTTTACCTCTATCCATGATGTTGCTTGCTGCCGATGAAGTCGATGATTCTGAGCGTGCCATCGAGATCAGCTCCTTGTCGCCTCTAAATCCCACGGACGGCGCCAATTGACAAGGTATTAACTTGTCAATGCCTACAAGTAGTACACTAAGGTTTTGTTGAATGTAGAGGGCAAGTAGATCTCGAAGGTTTCAGCCGAAAAGTACTCGACGAAATACAAACTAGGGTTTACTCAACAATGATTCGATGATCCTCTCGTCCCTCGACCCCCCCCTTATATATGAGGTGGAGCCGAGGGATTCATATTGTACACGTTACGGAGTCCGGGAAGTTTCTTAACTCATCCCGTAAGATTACAAACAACCCTTCCTATTACAACTCTAACTTTCCTCAATAGTATCTTTGGGCTTCCGAGTCTTCTTATTCTTCGGGTAGTGGGCCTTCATCAAACCCCGGGTACTATCTTTGGCAGGCCCATTGGGGATGCCTATGTCAAGTACCTTCGCATTGGTGTGCAAACAACCACGGATTGCGTGCGTATGTTTGCCAAGATGGTGATCAAGTTGTATGGAGAGAAGTATCTCCGAGCTCCAAATGAGGATGATACAAAAAGGCTCATGGAGATCAATGAAAAGAGGGGGTGGCCGGGGATGCTTGTTAGTTTGGATTGTATGCATTGGACATGGAAAAATTGTCCAAAAGCATGGCATGGAATGTATTGTGGCAAAAGCCGTGATGCTACCATTGTTCTTGAAGCTGTGGCCTCTCAAGACTTATGGATTTGCCATGCTTTTTTGGATTGCCGGGGACACTCAACGACATCAACATCTTGAATAGATCCCCTTTGTTTGCAAGACTAGTTAAGGGTGAAGCTCCACCTTGTAACTACAAAGTTATGAACAATGAGTACACCATGGGGTACTATCTCACAGATGGTATTTACCCGAACTATGCAACCCTTGTCAAGTCCATAAAAGAGAAAAAGGACAGGGCTTTGACAAGAAAGGAAGCTTGCTTCACCAACTATCAAGAGGCATGCCGCAAAGATATTGAGAGAACTTTTGGTGTCTTGCAAGCAAGGTTTGCAATTGTCCGGGGTCCTGCTAGGTTTTGGGACAAGGAAACTCTTGTTGATGTCATGACATGTTGTGTCATTCTTCACAACATGATCATTGAAGATGAAAGAGGTTTGAACTTGCCATGTTTCTATGACAATGTTGGCACCCGAGTGCAGCCCGAGAGGAACCCTGATCGGATTGAAGCTTTTCTTGCAGCTCATCGAGGCATTAAAAATGCCGAGACTCATCACCAGCTCACCTAAGATCTGATTGATCACCATTGGCAGTTGCATGGCCAATGAGTTTTTACATTCATTTCGCATTGTTGTATGTGTCAAACATTCATTTCCTATTCTTGTATGTGTGAAACATTTGTTATTTGTTTAATTCTTTCATTAGAACATTTATTGTAATAATTATGACGATTATTGTGTGATGTAAAACATTTATTTTATGTGAATGTTGTGTTGGTTTTAATATCCAAATTGTCAAAAAACCATGTTTTGAGGGGTTGAAAACTCGGACGAGCTAGCAGAGCCCGTATCCCCACCCCGTAAAACAGAATATTCTGTTTTACGGGGTGGGGATACGGGCTCGCTAGCTCGTCCGAGTTTTTGGCCGGCGAAAAGTGAATACAGGGCCCTTTACTCGTGTTTTAAGGGGCGAAAAATACGGGGCCCGTTAGACATGCTCTTACGACAATATCACTTCATTTGCTTATCCAAGCGCTCGAATCCTTTCTTGCGGCTTTGTTGTGTGGGTTTATCTGTGTAGGATAGGGATACTAGAGTACTCCATTCGCCCCATAATAATTGTGGTGGTTTGTTTACATGTCGAGAAGTGCTCTGTTCTTATATGAAAATAAAATAGAGGTGATAGTTGAAAGGATTAAATTTTCCCGGTCCTATGCATGTAGCAGCCGTCAGAGCTTGCGTAGCTGATCGAATTATTATGGAAAGTGCTGGGCGTCCCCCGGGGGATCTGATTCCCCAGCCCCCGGGTCCCCAGCCGTCGGATCAACCATCTGGACGGTCAGATCTACATGTAGCAAAAAACCACCCCCCGGCAGCAAAAAATTAACCCCGGCAGCAACTTCATGTAGCAAAAAACGGTTCGTCTAGAAAAGAAAATAAAAAAAAACTAGGTTGGCCGGATACGCGCCGGAGACCACGTAGCAATTTTTTTTTGCTAATGTAGCAAAAAAAATAATCGTCGGAGACATTGATGACGGCCTCGCCGGAGAACCTCACCAGAGACACCGCCGGAGACCTCTTAGCAAAATTTCTATACTAAAGTAGCAAAACAACAAAACAAATATAGCAAAAATAATATAGCATCACATCATTTTTTACAATGTTTGCGGCGAGGTCATTGCTATTGTATGAAAACAGACTTCACCGGAATACTTAGTAACAAAATATATACACTAACATAGCAAAACCATATAACGGTTATAGCAAAAAAATGTTCACATGTAGCAGAATCTACAGAACGAAAAAATTGACGGAGACTTCGCCAGAAAATTTGTATCAACCGCCACCGCCCTTTACAGCAATGCCGCCCGCCCGAGGCAGCAACTCCATATGACCAAGGTAGCAACGTAGGCCTTAGCCAGCAGCAACGCGAGGTGCCTAAAGGTAGCAGTGCCCTGCACGGCCAGCAGCAAGCCCCTAGAGACGCGATAGGCCAACACATGGAGGTGCTTGTAGCACCCGTAGACCTTGGGGCAACCTCTGCTCACGAATGGTTGCAGGGGAGGAGGTCGGCGAAGATAGCGGCCAAGGGCGGAGCTCGGCGTGGGGGCGAACAAGGGCGCATAGGATGCAGCGGTGGTCGTCGTCGTCGGAGGGATTCGGGGCCAGCCGGAGCTCCGCGGCGAGCATGGCCCTCCCTTCATTGCATCGAAACGGCGAAGCGCGACGAGCTCCAGGCGACGAGGTGGGCTAGCTCTAGGCGGCGAGGCGGCCGAGCTTCCCGCGGCGAGGCGGTCGAGCTCCCAACGGCGACGGCATGCCGGCAACGTCAGTAGCACGCGCAGCAGCGGCGCTGTGGGCCATGAAGCGCAGCGGCGGCGGCCGGTCAGCGATGTAAGTAGCGCGCAGCAGCGGCGCCGTGGGCCACGAAGCTCGGCGGCGGCCGGCCATTGGCGGCAGGATCTCCGGCGCCTGATCCTCCCATCACGGTGTGGTTATGGGCAGAGAGTTGGAGAGAGAAAGGCAAAAAGGGGATCCGGAATGAGTGGAGGAGGAAGAAGACGTTAAAGGTCGTCAGTCTTGGTGGGCCCCATGACGTGGACAGGCCACGCGGCGCACAGGCAAGGCGGGGGTTCGGAACGTTACGATCCCCCGGGGGAATCTGATCATTTTCCAATTATTATTCAGCAAAACACTTTTCGATAACATGTAGCTAGGCGCGCACACACATTTGCAATTTGGTAAATTACAATTTATTTAACTTGAACCTGCTAGCGATCTTAAAGAAAAATCTAGTCCAAAGCAGGCCTAGCTCTCATGGGATCGAAGGCGTGATCCACGCCGGCGGCGGGTAGAAGCTTCGCTGCTCCTTCCCGAGCGCCTTGATATTCTTCACCGTCCCGTCCTTGAGACTGTACACCCCGACGGCCCGTAGATCAGAGTTATCCCGACCGCTGTGCTTGCGCAGCTCCGCGGGGCCGAGCTCGTCGTCGGTATAGTAGATGCAGCAGGCCTTGATTTGCGGGCGCCCTATCGTCGGCACGCACAATGAAGTATTCACCCCGACGAACAGCGCGAGTTCGCCAATGTCGCTCGTCTCCTTCCAGTGCCCGTCGTCGCCGAGGACATGGACCTTGAACGAGCACGACCACTTGTCGCTGCCGTAGCGCTCCTTAACCACCTCGGGGTACTTGATCACCACCATCATCCGCCCGCCAGGCGAGACAGCGAGGTACTTGCGGCATGACGGCGCTCCGCCTTCTCCTTTGTGTTCTTCAACGGCCAGCCTTGGCGCGATGGGCGTGCTAGTGTACGCGCCGGAGTCCGCGTCGCGCTCCCACGCCTCCACGATCCCCGTGTAGGAGACCGAGTAGAACTGGCCGTCGTGGTGGATGGCGTCCTCGACGCCGTCTGGCGAAGGGGCCAGCCTCCACACGGGGTCATCCGCCGATGCGAAGACCGGGGCGCCAGTCCTCCACTCCGTGATGAGCATGACGGCGTAGCTGCCCGGGCACGACGGAGACGACGAGAGGACCACCTTCCGGTAGAACCACTTGCGCATCTGGTCGGCGGCGTACGTAGTAGTCCTCGCGTGCGCGTCCCTGTGTTCGTGGAACGGTGGCCCGTGGCCGTACCGGATGGTCAGGTAGGGTTCGTTTTTAAGGGAGAAATAGTGGTAGTTCGTCCTGGGCAGGAAGACGCCCATGGTGGACATGTGGGGGAGCTCGTGCTGTTCGCCGGTTGACGGGTTGACGAGGTAGATCTGGCCCCGGTCGTCGGCCGTGGCGAGCCACCCGCGCGAGGAGCCGACGATTAAGTGGTCGCGCAGCGCGGGCTCCGGGGCGGGCACTGTGGCGCCTCGCCGATCGGCGATGGAGAAGAGCTGGACAGTCTCCGGCTTGTCGCAGGGGAGGAGGAGCCACGGCTCGGGCTTGAACAGGTCGTTGTCGCAGGACGAGGCGAAGACTGCGGCGAAGGCGACGCGGTCGAGGAAGCGCAGGCGGTCGTGGATGTTTGCCAAGAGGTCAGGACTGAGGCTGGGGCAGGGCCTGGGGGCCTCGGCGTTAACCTTGGGGGCGTTGCCTTTCCTGACGAAGGCGCCGGCCTTCTTACGCCTGGCGGCGGCGCCTTTGTTTCTCCCCATTGGTATGTACGTAGTCCTGCAGATCGATCCGGTGGAGGCGGTGCCCTAGGGCTGAGGGTGGTGCCGTCAACTCATATATAGAGGGAGATACCGCCTCACATATATTATTTTTCTCTTTGAGGCCCACCTCAGAGTATATCTAAGGTATCCGTACTCCCATCGAGTCCATGAATAAGTGTGATACTCCTTCTGTAGTGGAAAAGGAGTACAACATACACCTTGGTATAATATGGAACTAGATTTCAACAGAGATCTAGTAACTTTGACTAACTCTTGAATAAGTGGCATACTCCCTTCGTCCAAAATAAGTTTATGTTTAGAGCATCTCGCGTCCCCCAAAGCGTCCTCCAAACCGCGCCGGATTGAGCGTTTGGGGACGTGTTTCGTTCGTGCCGCGTTTAGGGGACGTCGCTCCCCAGTCGCGTCCCCCAAACAAAATTTCGAAAATTTTAAACTTAAACGAGATTCGATAGATTCATCCAAACTTGGCATATATTTACATAGATTCGAACGAAATTTGACTAAATTTAAACTAAATCTAATCTAGAAGTACTTGCGGTGGCCGGAGGCGTCGTAGTACTGGCGAAAGTTGTACATGTCATCGGTGACGACCTCCTGCTTGACGCGCTCGTCGGGCTCGTCCTTCACCAAGCTGCTTGGTCCTGCGTCGTCGTCGGTGAGGTCCACAAGCGGCTTTCCGGAGTCGCGGATGGACATGGCGATCGCCCTGTCGATGTCGCCCCCCGGGCGTCCTTGTCGTTCATCGACGCCAAGCACGCCGCCCGCAACCCCGGGTAGTCCTTGGGGTCGTCGCTGCCGGCGATGAGCCGCCGCCGCCGCTCGTACTCCGCCGGCCAGCCGCCGCTCGCGACGCTTCCTCCGGCTCCTCCTTCACCTCCGGCTTCGGGATGAGGAGGGCGCCGCCACGCCTCTGTTGCTGCCGCCGGCAGCCGCTGCCGCTACGCCTCGTGTTGACGGGCGTCGCCGGCTCCTCCTTCACCTCCCGTTGGGGACGGTGTAGGGCGCCGAGCGGTACGATGAGGACGGCGTTGACCGGGCCGGTCCCTTAGGAAGAAGAGTTCGAGGAGGATGAGTACGTCGTCCTCCTCGGCTGCCATTGCGGTGGTCCTCCTCGAGGAGACGCTGGCGGTGAGGGCGGTGTCTCCAACCTTGGAGCGCCGTTGCAGATGCCGCGGATGATGTTGTCGAGGGTACGCCCCGGAATGCCCCAGAACAGGGCGCGCCCGTCCTTGTTCCAGTTGTCCGGCCCGCAGATGAGGCCGATGGTGTTGCGCATCTCGAAGTCGTACTTCGCCTTGAAGTACGTGGCCCACCACTCGTCGTTGTCCTTGGCCGCCCATGTCGGATCCGCCCGCTCCTCGGCAGTGAGTTGAGCCTGCCGTTCCTTGATGCCGTCCCTCCATTGCTCTGTGTCCGGCTTCGGCGGCGGCGGGACGCCAATGCCGTTCGCGGCCATCCTCCAGCCGCCGCTGCTTGGCAGGCGCATGTCCGGCGGGACAGGATATCCAGCGCGGTACAGCGCCCACGCCTCCGGCACGATTAGGCTGCCGCGGCCGAAGCCATTCGCCGCGGCGATCTTGCGGGAGGACGAGGTCGACATTGTTTGGAGCGGCGAGGAGAAGATCTGGGAGGGGCGACGGCGAAGAGAAGGTTTGGGAGTGGTGAGAGACGAACCGCAGGGCGTCTTAATGTACAACAGCGGCAGCGGGTGGTTGCACGCAATAACGCCGGCGCAGACAACGGAACCAGTGAACGTGCCGACAGCCAGAAATCATCGGCACAGGCCACTTTAGCCGTCGGCACAGGCCACTTTGGTCGTCGTCATAGGCTGTGCCGACGGCCATCGTCGGCACAATAAAGACTCGGCACAGACCCATTTGCGGTCGGCACAACAACTTATGCCGACAGCCAAGTCGTCGTCATAAAACTAAGGGCCGCTTGGAAAATCTGGCTCAAATTTTTTCAACTTTTTTTTTCAAATTTCCTTAATCTCTCACATATTTAATTCTAACTACACTTAACTATTAAGTCAAATTACACTAATGGTCCAACTTTCTGCTCGGTCACCCATCCTCATACTACTCCAACCCTACTCCAACCCTAGCAACTTCTCCATTGGGTTGAGCTTCCAAGATAGAATTAACACCTTGATGATAATACTACCATATCAATCCTATTAACCCTTACACCGTGATATCCCAACTCTTTATAATTTTGAACTTTAAATAATTATTTAAATTAACATCAATAATAATCTTTATGCAGAATTTAATTATTAATTTTATTTTCTAAAGAATCTAGATTTTCTGTCAAAAACTAAAATCTTCCTGCTTTCATATTTTATTTGGAATTTTGAGAATCCAAAAATTGGCTAACCGGGTAAACCCACGATCATTTTGATATATTATACATTTTTTCGACGACGTATGCTACCAGAAAACCATTTTACCGATACATGACACAATTTTGCAAAAAAGGTTGAAATTGAGTTTTATTAAATTCTCTTGCAGCTAGATGGCATAACACATAGACATCTTAAAGGATTTTATTTTTTGAATTTTTTTACCATTTCCTTTTTTTTCCAAAAACTGAAAAGGCGATATCGATCCGGGGGTTGCGTAGAGGAAAAAGCCGTCGAGCACGAGCCTACCCCCTAACACCGTTTTGCCGAGGACCCGTGCCGACGGCCTTTCGTGCCGACGGGCAGCCCATGCCTATGCCGACGGCCTTTTCTCGTACCGACGGTGGCCATCGGCACAAGCTTTTCTGTGCCGACGGCCTTCTTCGTAGCATGTCCTGTTCGGGACATGTGCCGACGGGCCTGATAAATTGGCGTCGGCACCTTGACTCTTTCCCGTAGCGAGGGAGGCCTATTCATTAGCGCATGAACTTGCAAAGGTTTGTTTTTAATCTTTTAGTTGTATTTGGGATGATGATGTTTTGTCTTTCTTAATAATAAATGGTACAAGTGTCTTTAATCATCACTAGTAAGTGTGCCCGTGCAACGCACGTGTTTCCACTAATATATAATGTAATCAAGTATATAGAAAATAAAGTGCAAACTGTTACATGTTGAGGGGTAACATGTCAGCTTATATCCTATTTAAAATATGATGTGAGAGATTTCAATGTGGTAGCTAGGAGTCCTACAGATGATACATATTTGCTAATCTAATTGCGTCCATGTCATTTTAGTTGCATAGTCAAGCCTTGTAATTTATTCTTTAGCCGTTCAAGGTTTTATATTGTGACCTCATGCCATGCGGGAATGCATCTGCTGGAAAGGTACATATCTCAATGGTTATGAATGGACTGTACATACATGTATTCCAGATTTTTCTATATATATTATTGATGCTAGTGGGTTCTTCCTCATGTAAGTATGTAACAGTTCTTGAACGTGAACAATATTAACACCTGGCACCTCTTTCCTTTGATTTAAGACAGCATCTAGAAGCACACATGTGCCTGTGGCAAAAAAGTGTTTATTGACATAATCTTTAATTAGTCTCATGTGAAGTAACATGAGAAAAAATGCAAAATACACGTGAACATCTAAATATCATTAGAAATTGCACTATCTGAACTAAAATTTGCAGGTTCCACTTTCCACCAAAGCATCTAACGGGAATTGAACACCACATTATTTTAGCATCGCTGAAGCTACTCTTAAGCAGGTAAAAGCAAACGCAACAAAACTGCTTAGCAACCCCAATAAAGATCTTCCATGTCGCCTTTGACAGCGGGTCTATATATCTTCCTCGCACCACACCAGCTCACCTACGTGCCACTTCCGAACATCTTAACACCCAACAATACAAAACAGGAAGGTGCCCAAAAAAAAAGATTGTTTTAGCACTGGAAGTAATGGTGGCATCTCATTTTAGTAGAAAGAAATGTAACCTTGTAGCAGATCTCAATTTATCAGGAGGAAATTCGACTGGTGTCTCACTTTAATACTTCACTCCTTGAATTTAAAAATAGAAAAAATTGTGATAATATTGAGTTCAATCGCATGATTTCAAAATTTTGTCCAAATTTATAGATCAGCAACTTATGGTAAGATGTGGGTCTTTGGCCTCACAACATGTGTATAATTTATGCAAACTGATACTGTATTAGTTAGTAAATTCACACAAGTCAAGTTGTGCAAATCCCAAACAATCACTACACATATAACTATGTTAGGCTCATGGATAGCACAAAAATTGCACCGTCATTAGAATAGCATGAACGAGCTTGCACATAAGGAGGTGGTGTGTAGCCCTGCAACCCAGCAATCCTTGTTAATTACTATTCAAAATTGAGGTTTTATTGAGCTTGGTTCCCTAATATTTGGTCTGAACTCATGTTCACTAATTTGGGATGGCGATTTTAAGTGATCCATCGACTGAAGTAATTAACATGAGAAACTTATCTAGAAAGTTAAGACTGATAAAATCTAATACATGTGAGATACAGTACTTTCCTTATTCACCAAAAGAATTAGGGGTACCAAGAGAATGAATCATTCACCCACGGTTCTAAAAAAAATGTCAGTCCAAAACAATCAAATGGGAGTTGGAAATTTGGAATTAATATGCCATAGTTGCTAAATACAAACAGTGAATTCTTCGCGAAACTGAAATAATGAAGGCTCGGGCATCACCATTACCTCGAGGAGGCGCGCTGTTGACGGCGTTGCACACGATCTATCTCTGCCTGTAAATTTTGACCATGCATGCGGCAGTGAGCATGTAGAAAGTGACACACTATTTGTTATCAATTTAAACCTGCGCACTCTATGATCCTAATCACATCATCCAAGACCCTGCTCTATCACATGTTCCTTGAAATGCAATTAATTAGCATGGCCCAGGTTGGGATCAACAAGAAAAACTCCAATTTAAATAGGACACAAATCCTGGTATACGCACTCGGATCCTGAGTCAATTTCTCCATGAAGGCACCACAACGTGATCCAGACCAGTGGCACCGTATAAGTTACAGAAACAATAAAGTAAATACACCAAAGTCCCAAGTGTTTTAGAGTATCCAGTATCACTATTTCAACGTTTTTAAGATGAACAGAGAATGTACAATGAAACGGAAACACAACCTTTGTAGAACAGATCCTACACCTCCTTCTCGCTGGTATACCAGGAAGATTCCCAAGATAATTGTTGCGGCTTCAGCACCTACTCATCGTTTCTCACTGCAACCTATCACCAAAAGAGCAGAATTTCTATTACAAAGATGATATACAGAAGTGCAGGATTTGTATCCATGAAATAAAACAGAGTGACAAACACAACGGGGCGGAGGGACAGTGGCAGCTCCGGGCTGGCGCGCGCGCATCGGGACAAACACATGTTGTAGTTGGGGCGGCAGTTTGTCTTCCCGTATCATCTGCGGCTGCGGTCCTGGATACCAGACCAGCTTCAGCAGGCAGCCATGGCGCCGCCCCACATGTTCTCGGAGAAAAACAGGGCCGATGGGGAGGGCTTGCTGCGATGCGGCTGCGCTAGTGGGGATGCAGCAGCTCCGAGATCTTGTCGCGAGGGCAGGCCGCAGGAGTGGACAGATGACCCGCCGTCGATGCGTGGGGATTGGCGCGCTGGTGAGGGAGATGTGGCGGGAGCACGGCGGTCGGGGCAGAGTGGACGGCGGCGATTGAAGGCAGAGGCGGTACCTCCGGCGGCGGCGACCAGGGATCAGGGAGGACTCGAAGAGGTGAAAGATAAAACAGTCAATCGCGGCCGAGATGGAAGAGCGCGTGATTTGGGGAGGGGAGAACAAATGAGTATGGACCGTCTGATCTCTATACATGAACGGTTGAGATTCAATTTTCCTACGGCACTTCGTGCCTTATAAGTAGTAGAGACTAAAGCTGGCCGAAGGACATTCCCTCAAAAAAGAAAAACACTTGCGGCCCGAAACGGCGTGGCAATGGACGGATGCCCTGGCGGTTGGCGCTACGTACTTGGGGATCCGATCGGTACACATACGCACGGATCAGTTCACGGGACGGAAGGCGTGATCCACGCCGGCGGCGGGTAGAAGCTTCGCTGCTCCTTCCCGAGCGCCTCCATCTTCTTCAGCGTGCCGTCCTTGAGACTGTACACCCCGACGGCCCGTAGATCAGAGCCATCCCGACTGCCGTACGAGTGCGACGACAAGGAGCCCTTCCGCGCCTCCAAGGACCCGAGCTCGTCGCCGGTATAGTAGACGCAGCCGGCCTCGATCTGCGGGCGCCCTGTCGTCGGCAAGCACAGCGAGTTGTTCATCCCCACGAACAGCGCGAGGTCGCCGACGTCCGTCGTCTCCTTCCACTGCCCGTCGTCCCCTAAGACATGTACCTTGAAGGAGCACGACCAGCTGCGACGGCCCTGCAGCTCGGCGTAGTAGTAGTACTTGATCACCACCATAAGCCGCCCGCCTGGCGCTGCCGCGAGGTACTTGCGGCACGACGGCTCTCCGTCTTCCTGCTTGTGTTCTTCCACGGCCAGCAGCCTTGGCGCGACGGCCGTGCTGGTGTACTCGCCGGAGCCGGCGTCGCGCTCCCACGCCTCCACGAGGCCCGCGTAGGACACGGAGTAGAACTGGCCGTCGTGGTGGATAGCGTCCTCCACGCCCTCCGGCGAGCGGGCCAGGCTCCACGAGGGGTCCTCCGCCGAGGAGAAGGCCGGGGCGCCGAGTTCTCGCCTCCAAAGTAGCATCGCCTCGTAGGCGCCCGGGCGCGGGGACGACGACGAGAGCACCACCTTGCGGTAGAACCGCGTGCGCATCAGGCTGTTGTCCCAGGTGTGCGTGTTCACCCAGCAGTCGTTGAACGGCGGCCCGTGGCCGTACCTGATGGTCAGGAACGGCTCCATCACCAGGGAGAAGTGGTGGTACTTGGCGCTGGGCAGGAACACGCCCGTGGTGGCGATGTGCGGGAGCTCGTGCTGCTCGCCGGTCGCCGGGTTGACGAGGTAGATCTGGCCCCGGGCGTCGGCAGTCGCGAGCCACCCGCGGGCGGAGCCGACGATTACGTGGTCGCGCAGCGCGGGCGCCGGGGCGGGCACGGTGGCGCCGCGCCGGTCGGCGATGGAGAAGAGCTCGACGGTCTCCGGCGTGTTGCGGGGGAAGACGAGCCACGGCGCGTGAGGCTTGAACAGGTCGTCGTCGTCGCAGGACGAGGCGAAGACGGCGGCGAAGGCCACGCGGTCCAGGAAACCCAGCCGGTCGTGGATGTTCGACAGCAGGTCAGGGATCAGGCTGGGGCATGGCCTGGGAGCCTCGCCGTTAATCTTGGGAGCGTCGTCTCTTTTCCTAACGACGGCGGTGGCGCCCTTGCTTCTCCCCATTGGCACGTATAACTTGTCCCGCGGATCGATCCGGTGGAGACGGTGCCTAGTGCTGAGGTTGTTCAGTCGGCTCATATATATATGGAGGCAGATACCGCCTCACAAGGTCTGTACGTGTTTGAATCGGAGATGAACCTGTCTTAATCATGGGAACTAAGACTTTCGAAATCGTTCAATTTTTATTAGTTCCAAACAATCACAGGGGAGGGGGTAGTCAAAGAGACTTACCGGTAA
Source organism: Lolium rigidum (assembly GCF_022539505.1). Taxonomy (NCBI): domain Eukaryota; kingdom Viridiplantae; phylum Streptophyta; class Magnoliopsida; order Poales; family Poaceae; genus Lolium; species Lolium rigidum. The sequence continues at coordinate 68,954,764 of NC_061511.1, forward strand.
CTCCTCTTGGACCAGAAGCAATTCCCATCGATCATTCAAATCATAAGCACAAGGTGTTAAGTTGTTAGCAAGAACTCACGGAGCTCACAATGTTCCGTTCCATGACGAACCGGGTTTGCAGAACAACACCAGGTCACCTCCTATCCTAGCCAGTTTTCATAGAGTATACCAGATCACCCCCTATCCTAGCCAGTTTTCATAGAGTACATTGCACAACCATTCTGAGACCCACGCACTACATCGGCACACGGCAGTGCGCCGCGCAATCCACCCTTCAAACCTCCATCCGCACCCCATAAAGCCCAGCGTGCTGCCTTCCATCAGGGTTGTCACATTTCAGCTTCGGCATTCACTGCACATTCGGTGTTCAGATATGTGACGTTGTTTTGAACCCATGGTCCCTAAAGCAGCTCGGCATCATCCTGGTCACCATCGTCGTCGGCTTCGTTCTCGTCCTCGTCTTCGGGTGCATCCGGGTCTATTCCCTGCAAAGCAAAGGGGAACCAGAGCAATCAGCGGAGCCAGTCTAGAGGGAACCCAGAACATGACAGAAGTTCAGCAATGTTAGGGGGAGCTTCCGTTGTGACATGCACATACCTTCATTTGCTTCTCCAAGCGCTCCAATCCTTTCTTAGCGGCTTCATTGTACGGGTTTATCCTGCAAAAGAGAGTTCTTTTTTCTTTGAACTTGGAACAAGGATAAAATAGCAGGCATGCCAAGAAGAGATTTCTTTAGCAAAGCTTCTCGAACTGAATGAACTACACGGCAGCCTACTACCAAGGACGTTCATATCTCTGCCTGGGTCAAGATGCACTAATGGGAACTCAAATTGATAACTAAAGCACACGCATTTGTAAAGATGCAGTTCCATTTACAGCTCGGGTAGCTTTTGAGTAGCCGGCTTGCTGGGTCTGCCTTCCATGGCTAAAAGGGATGGAAACTAATGGAGTTGTTAGACATGGCAAAACATCTACATAAAATATCTATACGACAGAATTCACTGGGCTCAATAAACACTATTTAATTAAGACGCATTACTAAATTTAAAACTACGATAAAATCTTCTAAAAAGAAAAAAAGGAATAACCATAAAATCCTAAACACATTTTGCACATACTAATCGGTCAGTTACTCACATTCAATCAAGCAAGTCTGGTGTCCTACAGTCCCAATAGACCCTTTTAGAGATAGCACACAGCCCATAGGTGACACGTAAAGCCAATGGCTCTGGCAAGAGAAATACCCAGGACTGTATACGGATATGATTGAGATGCAGGGCAAGTACATGATTTCAATATGAAGCCTTCCTACAATTTAGCATAGCTGTTACACAGTTTCAACTCCAAGAGAAAGTGTACCTTAGTGCAGCTTGATAGTGGGAAAGTGCATCAGAGAGCAGATTTGTCGCCGCAAATACTTGAGCCAACTTGATATGTAGAGAATCATCTGCCCATTGCCTTAGATATCTTTCAAGCAACAAAACTGCTTCTTTATTCCGTCCTTCAGCAATATGCAAATCAGCCAGTGCCAATGCTGCTCCAAGAAATCCAGGTTCAAGACGAATGGCAGATTCATAGAACTTTCTTGCCTGGAAATACATATATACGCAACAAAATGAATAGCTTGCTAAAGGGCGCAATTACAGGGGAAGGTATACAAAATAAGATCAAGAGAAACAAAGGCTTTGGTAGTTTACCTTCTCTCTTCCACTGGAACTTATAGCATGCACATCACCAACTAACTTAAGGGCTTTCGCAGACTGATGCATAACCTTCATTGCTTCACGTGCAGTGAATAATGCATCTTTACATTTAGAAAGTGCTAGATAAGCACGCACCAAACCTGAGAATATACCTATATTAGGCTGCCTGCAGGATTTGAATAAGCAACCAGAAGTATCTATTTGTAACAACCTTGATAAGAGCGAAGATCAGCCCTTAGCTCCTGAGCTGCCCTGAAGTCTGTTACTGCCAGATCTGGCCGATTCGATGAAAGATGCAAATTGCCCTTAAAGAACAGTAAGCAAACATTAAGCCTGACATATGGATAAAAAAAGAAAAACAAACATAGGATCCTAAAGCTATACAAGGATTTTTGAAGTAAATACGTCAAGAGTTGCAACAGGTTTGGTGTAAACCACCCGAATATGCTTATGTACTCCACTGAAAAACATTTCCATAATACTGCAATGCAAGAGGACAGCGGTACAAATATGTTGTATGGACAATGCTTTGTGGTATTACCTTCATAATATAGCCAGTTATATGCCTATCATCAACTCGGAGGCTCTGTAAAATGTAAAACAGTGTAACAAACATTAAATGGAAGGGCAGCTTCCATAAACCATATCTATAAAAGGGAATTACCTTTTCAGCATATGTCAAAGCTTTTCTTTCATCTTTTCTTTCCCAAAATGCTGCCAGAGCAACACATGTTTCTGGTCTTGCAGGATCAATATGCAGCATATCATGTACCAACTTGTTTAGCCTAGTGTAGTCCGATTTAAATTTTAGGAGAATTGCATACTCATCCATATATGTCATAATGTTTGGATCAATTAACCGAGCCTGCAAAGCATGTAATGTTTCAGATACATATATTTCGTTAGAAGGAATTCCAAGCCTATACTTGTCCATTTACCTTCTCAAAATTCATGATTGCTTCATCATTCTTGCCTATGATGGTTTCAACCTGGATATAAGAAGTGCAGAAATCAGGATTGCCAATTGGAGAAAGGTAATCAAATTCAGAAACAAACAAAAAGTGTGATGATGAACTATGTACTTCACAGGTTCTTCGGACACAGAAGTACACAGCAGCATCAAACTTACAAAAATCAAGAAATAAATGAACAAACGGACATGCTATAAGAGATAAGAGCATGATGCTTCTATTTAAAATACAATATATGCAGGACCACAACAATGGGAAACTTGAAGAAAAGAGGTAGACCTTTGCAATTTCCAGCAAGATGTGCACATTATTGGGGAATCGTTGCAATAGTTCCACATATATATCAAGGCCACCTATAAAAAGTAAACAATAGTAAGCTTATTTATCATGATGAAGAGCATTCCAGTATCAAGGTTAAATGTTGCAAAATTATGTCCAGAAGATTATGGAAGCTGAAGCTTTGAAGTGTTGAGCAAGCTATGCTAAGCAGACAGTCTAGTGCCAAATTAAGACACAGGATAGAACTGCATCCATATCATCTTAAAAAAACGGACTGGTGAGTGAACTGGTCAAACGACTGGTTCGCCGTCCGGCTCAGCCGGTTAGAGAGCCACAAAAACCCGCCATATCTAATTAATATCTAAGCTAATTTCGAGAAAAGTTGACCTCAAATCATACTCCTATATATAGAATGTACTTCAGTAGTAGTATATCGCAAAAAGAACATAGCCCAGGTGGTATTGGGCCTTGACAGAAAGTAGCTGAGCCTGCGTGTCAGTCGGAGGTACGATTCCTGCACAGCGCACCTTGTTTGTGTCACATTTTTCCAGTTTTTTGCTCCTGTGATCTTTGCCTCTTACAAACCAGACAACACGTTTGTTCTGGTTTTTACCAGTCCGGTCTGGTGTTTTAAACAATGATTACATGTTGCTATATTATTTACATGGGGCCATTTAAGATTTAACTACTGGCTAATAGGAGTATCCTTTGTAACCCTGTGATTCCTTGATCAGTTAAAAAAAAAATACAAAGCACATCTTATGCGAGAATCATCAAATGAAATTCAAAAAATAAAACATTGCAATACCTTTATAATCATGTGAAGCAATGCAACACTGCGCCTCTACATACCTCTGTTAAGAACACAGTAAGTAAACTGTGTTGAGCAAATCAATGACAAGAACAAGATGTATGATCAAATATTTGCTTGAAAGAGAAATAAAGTTTGCAATGAACCAATAACAAATCATGTCGCTCAGGACTGCAATAAGAAATGCAATGTAACTTTGGAAAAAATAATATGGATCCTTTGGTGAACTTTTAAATATCCAATTTAAAGTACTGCTTGCCCTTGTGAACCAGGGCGTGCCTGGGTGGCTAGCATATGCTGAAACATCCTCGCCCGCCCGTGTTCGAGCGTCCGCATTCGCAATGGGTCATAAACACCCATTTCCTCTATCAAAAACAGCATTGAGGGTTTCTTCCCCTTATGGCCAATCGTTTTTTGAAAGTACTGTTTGACCTTGATCTCCAGGAACCAGATCATGGTGTATGCTTACTTTTTTCATTCAGTAATAATTGATCAGTTTGCATTAATGGTGGTACAGAAAACAGCACAAGCGCATGTTTCCTTTTGTTGTGCCAATGGTGGCATATTATTCAGAATCAAAAGAAGGCCAAAGTAGTGTTTCAGTTTAGTAAGTCCTATAGCATTTATACCATGCTGCTTCAACTTTCAATGATCAATGTACTAAGGAAATCTAACATAAGAAAGCAAGTACCTATGTAGTTACTTAGGGTATACAATATAAAACGCCACATACTGTGCAACCTTAACAGCTGTCAAAATATATTAATTCCAATGCATAACATCTTTACAATTGGTGACATGCCTCAAATGGTTATGTTTCAAACATGTTATGATATCCTCCAGAAACATCAGCCTTCCAACATGTAACATCCTGCCTATCCGTAACAGACTAACAGGATTGCAGCATAGTTCACTTACATTCCACCAACGTTGTGCATCTACAAAATCACCTGGTGGCTTGCCTCCTCTATTTGGTGCCTACAGAGACACACAATAATCATTTCAAGTTTTCCGTTACATAAGTTTCAGCAGCTAATGATTGAAAATATGAGTACAACTTAAGGGTACACTAAGCAATTGCATGCTCATTTTCCTGCATAGTTCACATATGCAGGGCTCACTTCTCATACATTTATATCCATTGACAACTTCGAGCTTATATACAGAGAAGAAATGCAAAAAAAAAAAAAAAGTGGGTAAGTTTTGGTGGGATGATGGTCATGTAACTATGTAACTATGTTTAACTGTAAAGGCAAATAACGTATGCAGCTCAGAAATATCCTTCAGCAATCCATAAACAGGATACAACTAGTTGAACTAACAGACTGCAAATGGGCATTTGTTGCAGTGTGCACCCTCCATAAAAACATTTGAACACCTTTCTTGTATAAAATGTGGAGAAATAGCTCTTTGCTGTATAGTAAAGCAAGCAATCACCTGTCAATTTTTGTAGCCAGTATCGGATTGCAAACATGATCCGCAACCAGGAAAGTTAGCATAATTGATATTAATCTGTTCTCACTAAAATTAGACTATATTCATCTTGAGAAACCATGCTTCCTTTCCAGATTATAAACTAAAGCAGGCACTTACTTGAAGAAATAATAAAGAAAACTCCTTCGAAGAAAGCCCCATTTCAGCCAAAGCTGCAATAGCCTCAAATACATAAGGGCATTGCCTAGCAGAACATAAAGATGTAGAAAGTAACTTGTCAAAACACATCACCAAGGAGTAAAAATATGACAAGATATTCATAGAGGAGAAAAACTAGGTGGTTGCCATATTGAAGTGTAGAAAACTAATTGTTAGGATAGAACAGAAAAAATCAATATCAATTTATGACTATGAACTTGTCTGCCTGATTAATAAGTAATAAAACTAGCATAGGACAATGACACTTTAAAGTAACACTTTGACCACAAATGTTTAAATAATATGTTTTTTTCTAAAACAAATATAAATATATTTCATGACAAATCTAGTGATATCAATTCGCTATTGTCCATGTTGATAATTTATGCATAATGATGGTCAAAGCTAAAAAATAAATGACCCACTGAAACTCTAAAACTGCTTATATTATAAAGACTATGTAGTTATAGAATCCATGATCATAGAAGAAAATCCTTTGGTATGTTGTACCTCAAACACTCTTTATAACATATGGCCGAAGCACGGTTATTTCTGGAAATCCTATACAGCTTGCCTAACATCAGATTCATTTTTAGACTTCTCACTTTAGAAGGAATCCCTTCCATCTGCAGAAAAAATGCAGAACAAACCATACATCATTTGTCCTTGTCACTGCCAGAAGAAGCAAACACATCTGCATTCATACTGCCCTACATATAGTATTTTAAAGGATCCATGTTTCCGGATATCAACGAACATTTAAGGGGTAAAAAAATGTTTGCTAAATTTAAGAAGTAATAACGGCGAGAAAGTAAAACAGAAACCTCTTGTAGTGCTTCACGATACTCATGTAGAGCAGAATGGCAAAGAGCTATTTTAGACTTCACCTACGAGAGTAGAGCAGAAACTGGGTTGAGTTATTTGGTAGAGGTAAAGGTTTATAGAATAATAAAATAGCAAAGCAAGAAACATCAGAATGGCCTGTTGAGCTGCTCGCACCTCATTCTCATTGAAGGTCGTTGCATTTGAAGAATTTGGAGAGGGTGAGCGGCCTGTAGTGGAAACTGAGATTCTGGTGGAACCTGCTGCTTGTTTAGGGATACTTTTGCTACACTGCATAGCTTGCTTGTAGGCACCCTGTAATGATCGAAAAAGGGGGAATAAGAAACTAAGATTTTCAACAGGAAGCACTTCACTGCCGTTGCATATGCTCAGTCTTCCGGCGCAATAAACTTCACAAATGCATGCTAACAAATTTCTAATCAACAGTGGTTTCTCAGAAATATTACCAGCGCCCTCCGAAATTCCTTCTCCCCGTACAACGCATCACCGTGCAGGACCTGCAGCACAGCAGGGCAACATTTCAGCCACAAGATGCGCGCCATTTAGGCAAGCGGGAAATGGCCTTTCGGCCGTGCCCGCATTTTGTAGGAGCGGGACCGAACTAGCATCAACTTCCCCTACCGAGCTACACGAGGCACTTACCAAGCTTTCCGCCTTGGTGGATACGCTGGCCTCATTGCTTGCGCCACCCGAAGAAACGAGAAAGCAGCCCTGCAAGACACGAAGCAGTATTACTGACAAGAAAACCTCTGTACAGAAGAAACATCTAGCGAGCAATAGTTAAGGCCCCGTTTCTGCGTTTGCTACTCAGCTAAGGCCCCCCTTCTGGGAACGCGAGATTTTCCTTCAAATCCTAACCCAGCGAGGCTGCTCGCTCCGTCGCTCAACCACCCAGTCACCGACGAGCAGTCCGCGCGGACGCGCCACGGGAAACGGATCCGTGGGCAAAACCCTAGCGATTTGGAGTGGGGAGGGGAAGGGGTAGAGGGGTTACGCACGAGTGTCTGGGCGGAGTCGAAGAGGCCGGCGTCGAGGAGGGCCGCCATCGAGTCCCGCGCCGCCTCCATCTCCGGCGGTCCGATCCCTCTCCGCGAGGGTTTGTCCTGCCGAGGGAATTTTGAATTGGGATTTTGCCCCGATGGACGGAAGTGGCCACTGCTTTCCCTCTCTGCTCAGCGGAGTGACGGCGATAGAGAGAGAAGAAGGGGGTTTTGGGATGGGCTCAGCCCATCTCCATCCGGGCGACCCATCCCGCACCCGCGCGTTCGAATCGGACAAAACTGCAGCCAACACCGTGACGCATCCTAAAAGCGGATGGCTGCGGTGTCCGATATGATCAAAATTCGATCCAAATCTTGGTTAGGTTTGCGTGGCCGCGGATGGCACGCGGCGTCCTCCTGCTCGCCTCCCTAACCCACCTGTTGGCAGGCGAGTCCTATTAAATGTGGACTGGGAGGGGGACTGTCCCTATCCAGTCCCCTCTCCCCACTCCACTCCGCACGCACGCTCGCTCGAGCTTCCGCGCCGCCATGGCTCCGAAGCGCGAGTTCGAGCCTAACGCGAACGACCACGAGGGTAAGCCGCCTCCCCGGCGGCCTCTACATCGACGAGCCAGCGGCTGCTCCGCCGCGGGCTGCGCCAGCGCCACAGGCCCAACCCGAGGAGGAGGACGACCCTGAGCTGCGCGCCGCGCTCGCAGCGTCCCGCGAGTTCAACGACCTCGAGGAGCTGGCCAAATGATCGCACCTCGCTGAGGTGTTGCGCGCCTCCGCACTGGAGGAGGCCAGGAAGGCCAAGGAGGACGTCGACCCGTGGGCGTTCCTCGCCATGGCGCGCCGGCAGGAGGAGGCCACTCGGCAGGCCACGCTTCGAGAGGAGGAGGAGCGCCTACTCCGCCTCGCTCCTCCGCCTCAAGCACGAGGCGGAGCTTGAGGCCGTTGCGACGGAGCAGTGACAGAAGGAGGCAACGCGGCTGGCACGCCTACGCAGGCCGGCGAGCCCTCCGAACCCGCACTCTGCCTAGGAAAGGGCGCAGTGGTCGCCCTAGCCGGAGTCCCCGGCGCCCTCCAGCGTGTCCAGCCGAATCAGCGAGTCGTCGTCGACGGGCGTCGTCCTCATCGACTGCGACGACGACGAGTACTACTGGGAATAGGTGGCGCGTCGGTGGCCACCGCGTCCCAAACCCTAGCCTAGGGTGTCCCCCTTTTTAAGTTAAAGCCCATATAGGGCTTTCTTTTGTGTAAAATTTGCTCAAAATAGGGTTAAGTTTAATAAATTTTAATTTTAATTTAATTTAATTTGTTTTTGTTTTTGTTTTTGTGGTCTTTAATTTTGCGATGCGTTTTGATCGCACTGCGCGACCCAAATGAACCGTCGGCCAGATTCGCATGTCCGCGCAGCCACCAAAACGGCCTAATCCAGACAGGCCAACGCGTTCGGTTTGGATCGACTTTGGAGATGCCCTAAGAGGGCCGATGCGGCCCATATTACGTCAGCTTATACAAATTAACTAAAGTATTTAAGCCTGTTGAGTACCCACGCTGGTGAGGCTACTCCCGAAAGATGTGTTTAGGACCGTTAGATCTGAATTGAAGTTAATCGGAGACGTACATTCAGCTGGTCGGTCAATCCTTTTTTCACTCTATATGTTGCGATTCTCACGTGTACGTCAGTGGCCCTGGTTAATTTGGCCCATGAATCAGTCTATCCAGTACTCCAGTAGACGTGGGTAAATTTGAACACGGTGGACCTTTCTGCTTTCTGTATACGCATCACCCGAGTCGCTCCCCGAGAACCCGACCTCCGGCGGCTCGATCCTTGCGAACCTGAAGAAGTCCGATGCGGTGATGCGGAGGCTGCCGAAGGTGGCGCTATGGGGCGAGAAGAAGAAGCCCAGGACGGGCGACGGCGGGGGCTGCCGCGTCGCGAAGTTCCCGGCGGTGTTGGAGGAGGATGACCCGAGACCCCGACCTCCGGCGGCGTGATCCTCGCGAACCTGAAGAAGCCCGATGTGGTGATGCAGGAGGCTGACGGAGGCGGCGCTATGGGGCAAAAAGAAGAAGCCCAGGTCGGGCGGCGGGGGCTGCCGCTTCGCGAAGTTCCCGGCGGTGTTGGAGGAGGATGACGAGGCCTCCGAGGCCGACTTCGAGGAGTTGCAGGTGGACTCCGGGAACTCCGACTTGGAGGTCGTCGAGATCAAGCAACCAACCGTCAAGAGGTCATTCTCCAGAGGTATCTCCTTTGCGTCGCTGGGAGTGGTTTATTCTGTGTATATTTTTTCGCAATTGATTGTTGTTTAAGATGGAGGAGGTCATGGAATTCAGAAATTTCGGTGGTGGTGGATCAGGTTTCAGGGGACGGTGTCAGTTTGGTCGCTCCATTGGGAAGGAAGAGAATTTGTCAGAAAGACTGGACATGTGGTATGCTGTAGTAGTGTCGTGTTTGTTAGGTATTTGAGAGCGAATTGGATGCATTATGTAGTGATGTAGGACAAGTGTTAGGCCTTCTTCATTTCTCTCTCGTGTTTCGATTCTGAAATTCTTAGCCTGTTTAGGATACTGTTCAATCTGGAAAAGTGATTTTTATTTCCGATCTGGAATTTCCACATTATGTGAGTTCGAATGGTGATTCATATGCATACTGTTTAGTCAAAGAAAAAAGGTGATTTAGATGCTTAGTATTTATTCAAAAAGCTTGAAAATCTTGGGATAAATTTTTTGCTCTGGGTGATGATTCATATGCTTACTGTTTAGTCAAAGAAAAAAGGTGATTCAGATTCTTAGTGTTTAGTCAAAAAGCTTGAAAATCTCGGGATAAATTGCTCTGAGATCTTTTTCAGCCTTGTGAATTTTTTTCAGCATTCATTTTAGCAGGAGTTACCCTGTGTTGGCGTGTTCCATGGTTCTAGATTTGGGTGAGGATTGTTCTAGGTTTGTTGAACTCTTAATCAAATAGATTGTTGTGTTGATTTTTCTTTTGACAACTTACAGCTGGAGAGCCTTCTACTGCTGCTATATATTAATAAGGGTTAAAAAGTTACATAATTACAAAGGCCACAAGGCCAAGGACTACATCAGTCTAGATTACACTCTTAGAGTACCAGCAAAGGATGAGATTTTCTCTTTCAATTCTGGTTTCACCCTAGAACCTAAAAGGTTCAAATCAGAATCTGGTTTGAAAATGAACTTATGCCCTCTACATTTTAGTGTCAGTTCTAAATAAACTACCGGTTTTTATTTACAATGCAGTATCTGTTGCTCCCTAATCAATCCACGTTTTTGATGATTGGGTAAAAAATACAGCTACTTGTTCATTGTTCTAAGACAAACTAGAAAGATCTAGGGGCTGTGATTCATGGGTTACGAATCTGAATCCTAAATGAATGAACATTACCATTGTGAGCGTCTGGATTACAGTTCCTAAACACGCCTACACATATGCTTTAGAAGCTAGGCTCACTAACTAGCTTTCTCCTACAGTCATATGTGACGGGCTATTGAAGTTGTGCAATATTGTCATGCAGTTTTCTGTTTTGAGTTACGCACATTTTCCTGTAAAAGTAAAATATGGACGATTCTTCCCTAACATTATGCTATAGCTTCATAAGTTATTATATGTTTTTCTTATAGAATGGCAGTATATATGTTATTTGCCATCACAAGATTTTTTTTTAGAACTTATCATTATAGAAACTGCTACTCCATATACATATTTGTTCAGAGCCACAACTTGACTTCTCACGTTTTTTGGGTACTAGCATGCAACTGTATTATAATAGAGATGATCAATGAAACTTTATTCGATTCAACCTTCTGGAGTTTTTATAAAAAGATGTAAATCTAACTAGAACAAAGTAATGTCGCTTTTGGAGATTTAACAGGTACAAAGAAACAGGAATACATGTTTGCATGCTATGGAGTAACTTTTTTTTACAACCACAATTTAAAATTATGTGAGAGGAAGGATAAAAGGAGAAGGTATAATGGGATTATGCGGTCATTATGCTGTTAAAAAATCACATGCATGTTGGATGCCTGTGTATTTTGATATCATCATTAAGCTATTGTTAATGGCCATGGTTCACCTGAAAATCATTGGCTATCCCAAAAAATAGAACTAATTAGTTTTTATGCAGAGATAACTAATTATATGCGTCTCATATTTGATTGAGGTGGTACCTAACATGGTTGTGCGAAGGAGATGGACATAACATGAACACCGTCGATAGCCAACTTGAGAGTTTTTAAGGACTTATCTTCCACTACTATGCAGTACCATGAAGATTGAAGGATACCATACCCAAATTTAGAAATTCTTTTGTTTGAATAAAATAAAATTATGATTATGCCGCCTAGGGATACTGGCAATGGTGGGAGCGATGGTGAGGACGGAGGTGCGGAAGGTTGGAGAGGACCACGATTTGAACCTGTGCAGCGGCACTTTGTGGGATATGCCCAGTCTTTGAAGTATGTATGTGGTGCTAACAACAAGTGAGCACTTGCGACGAATTCATCTACCCCATTCTTGATATAAGTGAGTTTTGTCTTTTCATCCCAAAGATTTGTATGATACATTCTACAAAGTTTGTAGATGCAGTCTTGGGGCGTTACATGGTGTTTCTTTTTTGTTGTATCTAACTTAATAAAGATCATGTGTGTTGACTTTCTCAATTTAGCTATTCTCCATTCCTGACTATTTAACCCGTGGATAATGAAATAATTTTTAGGTGTGGACACAGCTTCAGTGTCGGGCATCTTTATAAGAAAAGTAAGAATGTGCTAATTGTTGTAATCTTTGCATCGTCATTTTTCTCAGGAAGATGCTGAGAAAAGCCTAAGTGACAATTATTGAGTGGGTAACATCTATCAAAAATATTGCAACTAACGTTCTTATTTATGAGATTTCTCAGACAACGAAGGCACCGCTGCAACTTATCATTGTTGCAACTACAAGTATGAGTATTTGTTCTGTATGACTTCTCACCAATGCCAACCATGCCGTGCCTTGGGGTTTTAGATTTATGGTACGTATCGCTTCCTAGCCATATACATCCACCGTTTAGAATTTTTGCAGTCGGAATTTTGCCGAGCAGTACTCACCTGAACTTGGATCTGGTCTGCGGATCTACATGCTATGGATTACATTGGACTCCTTTCTGGTGTACGTCTCTAAACCTCATCTCCAATGTGGTCATTTGTTTTCTTAGTCAACATTCATGAACTAATTGGCATTGCTACTTTATATTGATTCACGGGTTGGAAATGTCTTCATGCAGTCCATCCCAACTTACTACTTTTCCTTTTGGCAGGATGTAGATTCAGAGCCATTTAAGCCATAACCCTTTATGCCAACGAAATTTGAAATGTGGTCATTTGTTTTCTTAGTGAACATTCATGAACTAAGTGGCATTGCTACTTTATATTGATTCACGGGTTGGAAATGTCTTGATGCGGTCCATCCCAACTTACTACTTTTCCTTTTGGCAGGATGTAGATTCATATCCATTTGAGCCATAAACCTTTATGCCAACGAAATTTCATGACGATGATTTGATAACATGAAGCCAACAAGGTGTCGAAGATAATTGCTACACAATAACGAGTAAGAAAGTAATTTCATAATTGTCATTCTCTTAGTTTAGTTTGGACGGAAATATAAAATTTTGATCCTCCTCCTGCTTTTACCAGAAATAAAAATTCAGCTCTTTATTGATGTTTCATGTGTGTATCGCCTGTTTTTACTAAGATTATAGACTTAAGAAGTCAAATCTGGTACACCTGTGGACAATTTTATCTTTCTCATCATTCATCAACGTGACAATTACATCGCTGATGTTGGCCCATGCCACTAAAGACATGGTGTAATAGAAAAAGACGGTGTTTCACCCAACTGCAACCATGATCAATCAACGCCATGCAACAACGCGAGCCAGGCGGCGCAGCGAAGCGCGCTGTTCATCTAGTTTAATTTAATCCTGGTATAATCGCTTCGGTCGATTAGTACCACATGGCTAACCGAGGATCGTTGAGACCGGATTATATTCATGCCGATCGTCCGATGCATCGGCTGGGCGTGGTGGTTCACGCCTATGACTCCAGCTTCGGAGGGCCAGAGTTGGCATCTTGGGGATGAGGTCGGGGTTGTATGGGCACACAACAAGCAAAACTTATAGGAAAATCACGCCTGTCGGGTAAACAATTGTCTGAATGGACGTTGTTGTGCATTGTGGGGTACTCTCCTGGCCGTAACCCCAATTGTACACGCGGAATGGCCTCCCGTTTGAAAAAATTGGTGTGTCGTTGCGAAACCGGTTGCGCTTGACTCTCGCTCTTTGACCCCCCCATATGCCAACTCTTTTTTTCTATTTTGATGCTTAAATTATTACACTTCACAATAACAACAAACTTTTTTTAACATAAGATGCCAACTTTTTTGCTTAAATTCTCTCTTTTTTACGTGGATCCTATAAATTATCGGTTTTCGCGAAATTTGACGAATGCACATATATTGTGTACATGTACATGTAAAAAAAAATTAAAAAAAATTCGACAATTCAAAATATGTTTTTTCGTAGATGGAGCATATACACCAGAGAGCCGAATTGAGTTTCCACTTATTGACCGGAATCTTAATGACCAAATGTAAAACTCACCATCAATGTTGGCCCTTCAAAGCCTCTCAAACCGAATCCTAATCCAGCACTATGAGGCTAAAATCCTATACCCAAACCTAAACCTAAATGTAGCACTTAAACCTAGCATCAGCGGACTAAAATCTGCAAGTTACACATGCAAAATGGATTTTGATCAAACCCTAACTTAAATCTGCATCGTTCACAAACCTCGAACCATGTTCATTGTAATGAAAATAGTGTAGGAGGACTTATAGTGTGATAATATAGAGTGAGTCACCGCTAGTGAAGAGTGAACACTGAGGCCGGAGAAGGAGCTTGGCGGTTTGCTCGAGGTGGCATTTCATGCAAATGGTTACCAAATCGTTAGCTTCCATGAGATGAATAGAACAAATTGAATGACTTATGATGCCAGAAATCTCATAAAATTGTAGGTTCAGTTGTTCACACAGTCACACATCGTATTTATTGGATGACACGAGTTGACCAGTCTATAACATCAAATGATTTTTTTTGTGTACTTGTCGCTTGCCTAGGGGATGCTTTTACTATGAACTCCCACGTCCCTATTTACATGGTGCACGTGTTTTTCAAGTTATATGTTTGAGTATTATTTTGGCTAACGAGACATAGTAATATGTCAAGAAAGTTAAACCACCTTTAAATTCATATTCAAATAAAGTTTCTAATGGAATAATTATATAACGAGGAACAATATACTATTGATAAAATTAGTGATAAAACTAAAAACCCATAAAACGGAGGCAATACATCCATTGGGAGATATTGGGATGCAGGAAGTAGCATAGTTTTCTTGTAGGCACTCTGTCATGTACTACATCGTTCCGTAAAAAAATTCTATAAATTTTGTTAAAAGCCAAAGATCGTATAAAGTATGACCAATTTTATATAAAAAAATATCAACAATTATAATGTTTATATAGATGTAATATGAAAATATATAGAGTATATCTAATAGGATTGAGTTTACATTGTCTAAGTTGATAGTTCTTTTCTTATAAAATGGTCAAACTTTATATGATTTGATTTTTGATAATTCGCGGGAGCAGGTAACTGTGATCAATTCAGCAGTGAGCAGTTACTTATGTGTCACTCTATGTTCTCAGGTTTGCAATGCAGCCAAGTTCCGCAGTGCATTCTAATCAATCAGCTAAGAAAACACTATAACCAAATTTCGTGCTCCCCATGTAATGGATCGATACGCAGGGCCTGCAGTACGGCAGGCAAAGATGCAACGCTTGGGACCAACATGTGTGAAATTGGGCAATCGAAGCAATATAAATGAACAAGGCAACGCGTACAAATAGGATCGTACTAAGTCCAACTTTGCCTTGCCTACAACTCACGTTCTGTTGAAACCAGTATTATCCCGACGCGAGTAATAAAAAAAAGTGGAGGAACTGCAAATGCGTATTCCTTTTTGATCGTTTATTGATGGCATGGAGATTTTTTTTTAGGGTAGCAGGGCATGGAGGTATATATGGGAGGAAAATAACTGATGAGGCCGAATCAGGCCATATATTTGGCGATTTACACAAAAATAACCATTTTCTGAAACTATAGCACAAACTGACCCTCCGGTGAAACTATTTCACCTATCTAACCCTTTTGTTTGGCGCCCCTCCCATGGGCGCCACACTTCACAGTGTGGCGCCGATGCCGCCGGCGGCACATATAGAGCCTCGCCAAAACGGCTAAGGACCAAGCGTCCGGAGCCCCTGGAACTTTTCGACATATAAATCAATATATGTGGCGCCGACACCATGGGCGCCACACAGTGCAGTGTGGCGCCAGTGGCATGAGCGCCACACGTTGACTTGTGTTAAAAACATGAAAATTCAATAGCAATTTTCAACACAACAATAGCAATTTCAATAGCAATTTCATACACATAGAACATACAGATAGCACACATCATAGATCACATTGTAGCACATAGATTCAAACAACACGTAGCAATAGAGACACGGTTCGAAATGACATAGGGTTCACAACACGATACTTATGAAGATTCACAACACTAGCAAATGCATCTATCCTCCGCGACGTTCCCTCCTCGCGGGCTACTTCCGGACGGCCAACCTTTTCGTCCGCTGCCGTGGATGTTGCTGCTGCTCCTCCTGCTCCTGCTCCTCCTGCTCCTCCTCCTCTGAAGATAACGGCTCATCGTTCCTCATCTTCCTCAAAGTTGATCTCCGCGGCGGCGTCTCATCCTCCTCAATCACAACCTTCTTTCCTCGGTTGACATAGTCATCGGGAGTGTATCGGGCTGGAGCCTTGCCCCTTGGCTTCAACTGGTACGCAGACCGTGTGGCTTGCTTCTTGCGTTGACTCGCAATGCCTTGACTCAGGATGGTGTCGTCGTCAGCAAAGAGAGTCCTCGATATCATGTACCACAAGTACACTCGGGTGTACGTCCTGATAGTGTCCTCGTTGGCCCCTTCCGGCGGAGGTTGTCCAAAGTTAAGCCTAATCTAAGCGAAAGGTGCGCCGGCGGGAGCTCTCTCCTTTTGAATTGTTGGCGGCGGAGGAGCCATGCCAATAAGGTCCTCCATCTGTCTGCGCCACCCATCAAAAGCTGTGTTCATACACAGTGGCTCGCCCTGAATAGGAAGTCCAAGTATCATTGAGACATCCTGTAGAGTAGGGGTCATCTCGCCGGCCCTCAAGTGGAAGGTGTGTGTCTCCGGCCTCCACCGGTCGACAAGGGCGGTGAGTGCCGCGGCGTTCATGTTCGCCCCCCGGCTTACAAGCGTGATGAACGGGAGAAGACCGGTGGGCTGGATGAACTCCGTGTACCTCTCGTCATACGCCATATCCACTGTGCCATGGTAACGAATCTTCAAAGGTTGAAGATCCGTTCTCCTCTCCGTCATATGAAAAGCCCGGTGATCCCTGTCATACTCTTGATCTATAAGCCACACCATCCTACATGTTTACACAAATACACCATATTATGAGCCATTCCTAACAAATATGAGCAACACATACATGAGAATATATCCAAATAAGGCATGACACATACATCACATACATACATATACATACATATCTAGGGATAAAAAACCATATTATGAGCCATTCCTAACAAATATGAGTTATTCCATCACAAATAATAGGCATATGTAACAAATTTGAATGCATTTGCTAGGCAAATATTAGACATTTCAACACATACATACATAGGGTTTCAACACATACATGTAAAATTTCATTCAACACATCTAGGGTTCCTACATATCTAGGGTTCCTACACATACACATTCAACACATACATAGCCATTTCAACACATGCATAGCCATTTCAAATCTAGTTTCCATGTCTAGGGTTCATGTACAAATCTAGCAAGATCTATGAAATTAGTGGATGAATGTGAGGGATTCGAAGGGGATTACCTTGAGGAATGGATGGGGAAGAGATTGGCCGGTCAGATCTGACGAATTTGTGGCCGATTTGTTGGGGGGGGGGGGGGGGGGGGAGGAGGAGGAACCGCCGGCCGCCTTGGAGTCTTGAAGAAACAGAGAAGAAGAAGAAGAAGAGGGTCGGGCTGGGGGCGGGCGCGGGTGCCACACTTAAGTGGATGTGTGGCGCCCGTGGCGTCGGCGCCACACCCCGTGGCATCGGCACCACACATAGAGGCTCGCCAAACGGCTAAGTCCCAGACGCTTTGTCTTACAGTATGTTTTGGGCAATTACAAGTGCATGTGTGGCGCCGATGGGAGCGGCGCCACACATGCTGCCACGTCGGATCGTCGCACCAGCTCAGCGTCGAGTGCGCCACGTCGGCTAGGAGAGTGACGCCGCAGCTTCGGGCGCCACACTGCCATGTGTGACGCCATGGGAGGGGCGCCACACAAAAGGGTTAGATGGGTAAAATAGTTTCGCCGGAGGATCAGTCTGTGGTATAGTTGGAACAAAGGGTTATTTTTGTGTAAATGGCCCATATATTTTACTTTGCGCTAGCGACTAGGCCCAATTCGAATCTTGAACCGAATACGTAATAGATTCCGTCGAGCGGAGGACGGGAACCATAGTACCGTACTGGTGCCAAGAAAATAGTACCATACTGCTAATCGACCGCCGCAGTTACCGGGATAAATACGTACCGCTCGTCTGATCCATCGGCCGGGCGTTGTGGTGCACGCCTATGACTCCAGCTTTGGAGGGCTAGGGTTGGCATTTGTGCGCTTCCGTGAGCGGAGCGATGGACATGCACGCAACATGTATCGTGTAGTGTCGAAAATCATTCATCGTATCGTATCGGGCATGTATGCCCTTCCATGGGCATGCATGCGCACTCACGGCCGTAACCCCCACCTCTGTGCTCAGCACATTTGCCAGCTCCTTTTTTTTTTCACCGCAGTTCTAGTGTTCTACTAGCTGTGAAGCATTTTCCTTTTATCTTTTCTCAATTCTAAATTTCCAACATCGGCATTCTTCATTCCTTTACGTTTGTTTTATCAACAAGAAAAAAAGGTTTTCTGCTGCGACATGTGGAGTCAATAACAATGCTGCCAGGAGGTTTGTGTTTATAGTTTAGTCGGTTTCCCAATGCGCTGCGATGGGTGTTAGCGTCAAACCTCAAAATAATGTAAACATAGAGCATCTCCGAACTACTAAACAAACTTAGAGGAGCAAAAGTTAGGAAGAGATTCTATTTTGCTTTCCTAAGGCGTCTCTAGCCGAACTGGCAAAAATGTTAAGAGAACCAAAAAAAAAATTATTAATCAGGCTCTGTGGCGCATTTATTTGCTCGGCCGTGACAGCGAGCAAACAAGATTTTTCTGCTGCGACATTGTTGCGGTCAGAAACCCACCGGCGAGCAACGACGGGCAACACAGGAGAGCCGGGAACAACTTAGGGCTGCGGCTGGCCCTGGTCCCTCCGAGCGACGGCCCGCAAAGAACTCCGGCACGCACGTCCGATGCTGGTGCAAGGGCGTGCCACCTGACCTATACCCGGTCGGGAAGGTGATGGATATGCCTCGCTTAGTTTCCTCGCATGGCATACACGTAAACATTAAATACGAGCCTCGATCGGCTCTCAGGTTGTCCTGTGAATCGGCTCAAGGAGCCGATCCACCCATGATTCGCACGAGGTGTACGAATATATGGTGGTCCTGCTTGATCAAGATAAAGCTAAAACGATCTACGACGATTTGGGGTTTTCACCGCATAATCGGATCATCCTACTCACGATTGGGCCTCGCGGCCACGCACGGTGATCGTAAGCCGATCCTAGACAGGGCCTAAAACCAACACGAGGTTGATCCCCGGAACATCCTGTCTAGGGCTAGCAAACGACACCCTACGCGCCGCTGGATCCTCCAACCCTTTGTAAGGCCTAACTATTGCAGATATTAAACTAATCCTTGAAGAACAAGGAGCAACCGTAACGGATCGGATCTACTAAATAATGATCAAGCGGGGTGCCGCCCCTACGCCTAAGATAGGCGTAAGGGCGGCTAGATGTCTAAGGGTTGCACTACGATAGCATATGATACGAAGAACAATGCTAACCCTAACACATCTAAGATAACTACGTTGCTCGCCATCAAAAAGGCTTCAGTACGAGCAACGCATGAACAACAAATAAGCTTATGCTGCCTAGATCGCAAGATGCGATCTAGGCAGCATGATGCTTACCCGGAAGAAACCCTCGAGATGAAGGAGTTGGCGATGCGCCTAGATTGATTTGTGGTGAACGTTGGTTGTTGTTTATTTCATAAACCCTAGATACATATTTATAGTCCAGGGGACTTTCTAATTTAGGCGTGCACCTAACCGTGCACGGGTTAAACTCTATCTTTTAATCTAAGATGCGATCTACTATATTACAGATACACGGGCAATCTAGCCCAAACTCTTCGTGCAAGGCCGCTTCAGAGATCTTCCACGTGTAACCTTCCAAGCCCATCTCCCTTACGGCCCATCTCCTGATTTGGCCAAAATCTGGTGATAACACATGCCCCCTGGTTTTGGTAATGATAATTTCAAAACCACTGCTATTTCCTTCGAAGGGTCATGTCGTGGCAGATCAGAACCGTCGCAGTATTCTTCATCATGATGACTTGCCTTCTCAACTTCTCTGCACGATTTGACAATTTTGGCTCCACCTCCTCGGAAACTGCTCGAGCAATAAATCTCTATTCTATCCCCTTTTATTCACAGCATCGAACAGTTCACCTCTTCATCCCCCTGCTCCAAATTAGCCGTCAGCCAAAAAACCCTCTCTTTCCATAGCCATGTCGTCCTCTTCCTCCTCTTCCGTTTCTCTCCAATCCTCTTCCTCAAGCGAGTCGATCCCAGGGCACAACCAGATGGAGGCGTACAACAGGTGCGCTCCCAAGCATTGAGACGAGCGGGAGTGGGACTTCGATTTCGTGCCAGAGGGCCTACCCGAGGACCTCGTCTGGTCAGATGGGGCCATGCCCCTGACTGACGGGGAGGATGACCTCCGGTTCCTGATTGACGGAGCACTGGAGGCGGAGAGCGACGACGACGACCCTCCCTTTCGGGGTAAATTCACCTCCATCACCAAAGAAGAAAAAGAGGATGACGAAGACGAAGACATCTCCTCCGACACGAAGAAGGAACAAGAGGACGACACCTCCTCCGACGAACCGCCGCCAAAGCGCATCCGTGGCTGGGCTTGGTCAGATGAGGACGATGATGATGACGAGGAAGAAGCGTCCGCTGAAGGTTACAGTAGCAGCAACGAGGAACTCGTCGACAGCAGCAATGACGGCAGCTACCCCAGCGATGGCGAAGACAGCAACAGCCCTTAGAGTAGGGACCTACTAGCATAGGATTAGCAGTAGCAATCTGTTCCTCTTTTGTTTGAGCAATCGGCTTCTCTTTGTAAGAAATCTTATTATCAATGAAAAACTTC
Source organism: Lolium rigidum (assembly GCF_022539505.1). Lineage (NCBI taxonomy): Eukaryota > Viridiplantae > Streptophyta > Magnoliopsida > Poales > Poaceae > Lolium > Lolium rigidum. The sequence continues at coordinate 68,975,546 of NC_061511.1, forward strand.
CTTTGATTTTGCCGATGTCCTTTATGCTGGTTTAGCCGATTTTTCCTCATCTGACTTTGTCGATTGTTAGCCTAATCAATGCTCAATGTCCGATGGCAACGCATCGGTCTCTCACGGTAATCTGTGAGACAGGCCAATTCAGTCATCCCTCCAAGTTAGCCAGCTCTGCCGATGACGATAGCACTTGGCACAGCCGATCGCAGCAGGCCGGCGATTTGGTCTTGAGCAGGCGTCTTTAAGAGAGCCCTGGAACCATGCATCGAATCAGCTTGGATGCTGAAACTGATAACTCTGTAACAAAAGCACCACTCTTCAGAACAGTTGCGATGTAGAGCCAGCTGATTCCAACAAAATCGGCTCCCCAGAGCAAAAAAAACTTTTCGGGCGAGTTGCCCCCCGAGCCTCATCCAAGGCGAGAACAGTAATGAATCAGCCAAATGTGTCACCATCGGCTTCCAAGTTATAATGCAGAACCAGCCGATTCCAACAAAATCGGCTCTCCAGAGCAAAGATATTTCAGGGCGAGCTGCCCCCCGAGCCTCTTCAGCTTTCATCAAGACGTGGCAGGAAAGCTTACGCCCAAAGAACCGACGCACTGAAAGGGTTCAGAAAGATCAGCAAATCCGTTCTTGAACTAAGAAGCCTCAAATATAATGGCTTTCCGACTCCTCCTAGTTCAATCCTTTGTGCCTTGCTGATCAGATCGGCTTATCATCTTTGGCAGACTGATGCAACTTCCGGTGAGGATGTTTTAAATTTCTGATGCCCTCCAAGATTCTGGACGTAACAACCTCCGAAAGTGACATCGACCAAGCCGCCACCTTGGTCCACGCCAGGCAAAAATGCCATAGCCGCTTGATTCGTCATCGGCTGTGCTCATGCTCCTAGGATAGGTATGCTCCCTTTGTTGGACTTACCCTTAACCTGATCTGCATGCTTACACTGGCACTGCTGAACTTGAAGATTTGCAGAAGGAGTTGGAGGTCTTGAGAAGGAATTCATCCAGTAGAGCATCTCCTTGTAACTCAACAACTGCTCCATCGGGCTTCTGCTTATATCAGCTGTACCTCTTGAGTCGATGGCCATGCATCGGCTTTGTTTCTTAGCTCTAAAGTCGATGTCCTTGCACCGGCTGTATATCGTGATGCTGATTTTTTTTTTACTGGCCGATTTTTCCTATCGGCCCCCAATCTTCCACTGCACACATGTTCATCTGCTTAGGTGCCCCCCGAGCCGAATCTGTAAGGGAACTGCAGATATCGGCTCTGTAGTTAACCAAGGCACCGTATTTGCATGTCGGCTCCGGTAGGACCAATGTTGATTTTTCCTAACTCATCAGCCGACGTAAAACCGCTGCCCAGCAGATCGATGTTGAACACAAGCAGAACATGTGGTGAAGATAATTTTGGCCGATTGCTGGAATCGGCCTCCATATTGATCGAAGCGCTCAATGAAGGTTTTGTAATGTTCCTTCATAGATCTTTGGGGCCGATCCCAAGGATCGGCCTCGCCACGTTTGCTCATCGGTTTGTTCTTGCTACACGGTCAGGCCGGTGGATAAGACCAGCCTAACCCCATCCTTTGTCACGTCGAGGCGCTCGCCGTCATCCAACTTGAGTGCATTGTTTAATCCTGGAGCACTAAACTCCGTTGGAAGGATGAGCACCATGTTTGTGCCAGCCGATGTTTCATCATCGGCTTTCCTTTGCTTGGGGCGCCACTCCATTTTTTGTGGTCGACCCTCTTCATCCAGGGTTCGCTGAATTTTCGCGGCCAGATCAGGCCTCGCCTTCCTTAGCGTGTGCAGGTATAACCTTTCGGCTTCCTCCAAGCCGCGCAATCGCTGAACCCTACGCTTTTGGGAACGGCTGAGTCAATCAGGGCACCACCTTGGCCGGTGGCACCTGTCTTCTTCTTCTTCTTCATCGTCTTCCAAATCCTCGAGATCTTCCACCCGAGGGGACTCAGCGTGCTTGTTCCGAGGCGGGAGAGGCCCTAAGCGTTGGAACACGGACACGTTAGCTACCTCCTTCTTCTTCTGGTTACATTCTGGGCAATTGCCGATTGTAGGCAATCGGCTCATTCCTGAATCCCAGCAGTGTCTGAAGAAGGGACAGTCCCAGTGCCGATCTTCGTCGTCTTGCTCCCTTGCCTTTTCCTTGGCACGGCGCTCGTACTCCTCCTCATCGCGATCATGCCGACGATGTCTTCTGGCATCCCTAGCCAGACGGTCTCTATCATCATCGTCGCTGGATCGTCGGCGTTGGCTGTACTGATTCACATACTTATTGAGGAGGTGATCAGAGAGAGGTCGCTGATATCTTACATTCCTCACTTCTCCCTCTGTGATGTAGCGCTTGCCATCGTGACGGAGCCGATCGCGTGGAGCGGCCTCCTCTGTGTCCTTGCTACGAGAGCAGCTGCCCTCGTCTCCGTCCTTGCCAGCGTGGTGTCCAGGTCCTACCATGTTGATGCTCGAACGAGGATCCTGGTCGGCAACCTTCGGGGTAAGTGCACTCCACCATGTTAACGGCGGGGAAGGGGTGGGTGTCGACCTTCATGGCGTACTGGTTGAAAATCGGACGTCCTTGTTCTATCGCCATTTGGATCTCGCCGACGCCACACCCTGCAGTCGTTGGTGGCATGGGAGAACGAGTTATGCCATTTGCGGTATGGCTTTCCGTTCAGCTCTCGTACCGTGGGGATTTTGAGGCCTTCGGGTAACTTCAACTGCTTCTCCTTGAGTAGGAGGTCGAAGATTTGCTCAGTTTTAGTCACGTCAAAATCGAACCCTCTGGGCGGACCTGGTGGCTTTTCCCATTTGCAGGACATGGGGGTTGCTGTGGTGACCCTGCATACCACTGCATGTTGTAGTATGCCAGTCGTTGATATAACATTCACGAAGTACCATTCCGCAAATATTACATCCCTCAGAGTAGTACAACAGAACATAGCAGGGTCCATAACTCATTCACATATTATTACAATTAACATACACATATCGTCTTGGAGCTCCTCTTGGGTCCTAAGAGGAATACTCCTGGGTTCGAGGTGAACCCATCTTAACTTACAATACCAGAGTTTCATTAAACTAAACATTTATTTCATCGAGCAGCTAAATACTAAGAGTTCCGGCTGCTCGGTTACTACTACTAGCGGATATCCCTAGGCTTGTTCTCCTCCGGAAGCCTCTCCGGATCCGTAGACGATGAGGTAGTCTACGCCTTCAACTCCTCCTGAGAGGTCTGGTTCCTCGTAGCCGATGATCTCGGCTCCTTCATTGTTGTCGCAGTCCTCCTCCAGACGATCTGGACAATCTAAGCATGGGATTTAAGAGTGGTATGAGTACGAGCGTACTCAACAAGTTCATTATAGATAAGAGGTGTTTAATGCACTAGCTACGATATTAGACCGTAAAGCCTAATATCAATGCAAGTTTTGATAAACATTTCTTCAAGAGATTGCTTTTATTTCAAAGAGCTATGTCCGTCGGCCTTCACCGGTTTACTAGAACTTCATGGAGCTCCTTTCCGGCCGCGTTCGCAGCTTCCTCAATCCCGGAACAGGGAGTGACAGGTCACAGTTTGTTACACTCTGCAGAGGTGTGTTGCTTTACCCATAAGAGATCTTAACCTTGGTGCCAACCGGGCAGCTTTCCCGTCCACACTTCCTTTGGTGTGAGGCCCGGTATAAGGTCTAGCCAATCATGTTCCTCCGCTACCTCGAACACCCACCCTTTGTTGCATGCGCCGACCCTGGGTCCACGTCGGTCCCATTATTCCCGTAATTTCGGGGTGGACCCCGACCACGACAACGGTGCTGGGCTCTACCATACACTCCTACGCCGGTGGCTGCAACCCATCATAGACCGCATTACCGTGGGGAATTAGAATGGGATCCCCACCCTCCGGTTGTTCCGCAAGACACAACCGCTACGGCAAGCAATGCTTTACCGTGGGGAATTAGAATGGGCTCCCCACCCTCCGGTTGTTCCGCCGGACACAACCGCTACGGTAAGCGCATCCGTTGATGAACGAGAGGTGGAAACACTTTTGACTACTCCGTCCCACTCCGGATCTTATGGTTAACACGGGTATTACGGCACAAGAATCACTGGTGACATTTGTTGTTTAATCCTAGATGGATATAAATCCGTGCAATGGAACCTCCACCATATCAACACAATCCATGGTTCCATTGCCCACCACATAGTCATATTCATAGTTATGAAAGTAGTGGTTTTGATTTTTATGCAATAGTGTTAACCATAATACTTTGCAAGTAATTTGATAGAAATACTCAAATGACATGAGCAAGTGATGAACTTGCTCGAACACTGCAAAGTTCTGCAGTTGGAAGGTATGGACTGACCCTTGTCCTCTTGTTCTGAAAAATAGCATCATTGTCCGATAAGGGCAATGGTTAAAGAAGCAATTATGCATGATTCCATTTTTAGGGTTTGTTTCCCCCTTCCGATATCGTTATTATTTCATGTAAGAGGTTAATACTAAGAATAATTTGGGAATACTTGTTTAAGAGTAAAATTCTACCTTGAAATATTGTCAAGGTGTTTTTGAAGTCCAAATACATTAATGGACTTATTTTCTTTATTGAAAATAATATGTGTGATTTAAATCATTATTTAAATCATCAAATTAAGACTTATTCATAATTATCTTCAAAAAATCCTCTTTGATATTTTATTTGGATAGAGAATTTTATGCTGATTGATTTTCATATTTTTAATTATTTTTTTAGAGCCATATTCTATTTTATAATATTCTTTGAAATTCTTACTTAAATGGTATTTTGGAAATGCCCAAATTGCCCTCGGGCCCACCTGTCGTGGGTGAATCCGAGTGGGTTGGGCTCAACCCGGTTGGCTCAGTCCGGCCCACTCGGTCGCCCTCACTTCCCTTCTCTCTCCTCGCGAACCCTAATCCTCGAGCTCGGCGACGCATGTCGCCGCCGTCTTCTTCGATTTATTCCGGCCATCTCCGGTCGTTGCCGCCGGCGAGGTGTGGCGCATCTGAACCGCCATTCGACGGCGATTCAGATCCACCGCGGCGATTCGTGCTGCGCTGCTTGCTCGCTTCGCCCCCAACGCATCTGCGACACGGCGGTGGCGATTCCAGGCGATTCATCGCCCGCCGATGATCCAGACGCCGCGCCGCGACGTGGCCGTGTGCCTCGCCGTGGTGGTGCTGGGCGTTTGCGCTCGGCGACGCTCGGCTCGGCTGCGGCTCTGCGCTGCCGTGTTAGGCCTCGTGCCGCCGTGCCGCCATGGGCACGCTCGCGGTGCTCGCTCCAGGTGTGTGTGCCTCCTTCTCTCCTGTCTTCGCTACCTCCTCTTCTTCCTCTGGTTGCCTTGGCCTCTACCTTGTTGTGCTAGTTGCTACTGCCTACATGCGTATGCTGCTGTGTGCTACTGCTATCTTTGTGTTCTAGCTTGTGCTGCTCTACTTGATTATCAGTGCATGCTTTTGTGCTTCCTAACTACTTCTGTTCATGCTGTGTCCCTGCTGTGGCCCTCCTGTAATTGCTCTTGAGCACCCATTGATGTTCATGGCCTACTGGCATGCTCCTATTCTTTTTACTGTCACTTGGGCATACTATGTGTGCTTAATCTTGTCCCTGGCTTGATTGTGGTGGTTAATCCTTGCATACTTGCAAGTGCCAGTGCCTCTGGTGAGATCCTCATTGAGTTGTGATTCATAGGAATGTTCTATTAAGCATGACTGTTGGCTAGACAGCTTAATTCCTTGTTAGTGTGCTTCTGCATACAATTTATATTTCATATATTTGATTATCTGTGATGCAATGGTTGGTTAATTTGTGGCTTTGGATGATCCTATGATCACCAGTTGCTGGTAACTGCTGCTCTTTGGTGTCTGTGCCTTACTGTTGCTCACATGTGTATTACACAGGCCTGGCCTGATGTGTGCTCGTTGCTTGCTTGAGCATCAATTGATGCCTGTAATGATCCATTTGATCATTTGCAAGACCCTGGTGCATCAATTGCTTGTCTGTTTTATTTATCTGTTTATCCTTGCTTGATTAAATGGATAAGTAATGTGAACTGAGATTCAGTGATGATCATTTCAATGAATTTGTTAGGGTTAGAGGGATGCCAACACTTGTTGGGTACCCTAGCCCTCCTTTTGAACCCTACTGGGTGATGATATCTGTGCATGGTTTCTTTGTTGGAATTGGTTAAGTGGTTGAGGTGATCCTGGCAGTATTTATGTGCTGCCCTGGGATAGCTCCCCTTGTTGGCTTGTTGTGGCTCACCAAATGCTTTCCGGGTGATCCATTTATTGGATTGCCAGTAGCTCTTGATGTTGAAATCCAAATAGACAATGATTTTGTCTAAGTCTGATGGCCTGAATAGTTATAGGTGCTGAGTGTGTGGGCTAGGCTAGGCTAGGACTTCATCTTTTGCTGGATTTCTTCAGTTATGCACTGTTTTGCATGACTGATGTTCCCATAGGCTGATTTCCTAGAGTCTTTACCCATATTTGCTTGCACCAATTGGCTTTGTAGCCAGATGATGACACAAACAGGGTTTTCTACCCTTCTGTGCTCCTGTGATGCATTGTATGCTTATTTATGAGCAAAACTTGGTTTTGCTCAGGTTGATTTGGTTTATACCTCACTCCAGCTCCTAGATGATTTGTTGGTGTAGAGGATTCAGCTGTTGGTTGAGTTCTTGGCTTGCCCTGCTCCTCCTTGCAAGCTTGATCTCTTGGTTATGTGCTGTGGTGGTGGAATTGTGTTGAACAGCAGTGGACTGCTCAAGCCGTTCTTGTGTTCTTGGTTTCTGATGAACTTACCCGATGCAATCCTGTCGATGGATTGACTAGGGTTTACTGTGGAGGTTTTATATGGTCTCCTGCTCTTCTCTCGGTCGACGAGCAAGCCCCGGCAACTCGTTGGTGACTCACCGACTGTGTGTGTGTGGTGTGCTGCATGCACACTGCTCGTGTGAGCAGCCTAGCTGTGTGTGTGTGCAAATTCATGGTACCTGGCTTGTGTCTTGGTTGTGAGATGATCAGCTCGGCAGAGCTGATCCATATCTACTCAATTTCATTATTCTTCTAACTCTGCCAAGTGGTTTTACCACTTGGCATAACTCTCTTTTGTTGTGTTTATGTACAGGGACAATCTGTGGCTCCATTGATCATGAAGATCATCAAGTTAATGAAGTTTAGCTAGTAGTGTTTAGGATAGATCCTTAATTTGTAATTTTCCTTTTCTTTTCTTTTTCTATTTTTTTGTTGTCCAATTCTTGTAATATGTTGTAATGTTCATATTTTATTCTGGATATTGTAAAAACAATGTATCTTGTGTGAATATCAATAAAGCTCCAATTTTTCTCTATTGAGCTTTATATCTTAATTGTTCTATTTATATCTTGGTTATTAAAGATTGTTTATTAAATTATCTCAAGTTTGAATTATGAACTAATATCCTGATGTTTGAATTTGAAATTCAAATTCAAATTTGGTTTGAGCTTGATCAACTATCTTAACTTAGAATTCAATCATGCAACTTAAATTGGTGATTCAAACTCTCCCCTCTCAACTCAAAACCCTAATCTAGTTAAGTGAGATGCAAGTTTGTCGCACCCTCGAAACCCTAACCCTGTAAGGTGTCGAGAGAGAAACTTGTCCCCTTCGATGCAGCTTTTGTTTAAAAGCGCGAAATTTCCCAGAATTTACTATGCAATGCACATCCCTTTCTAAAATCTACCCCTCGATCGTCTCTAAACCTGGGATATTACAGCCTTTCCCCTTAAAGAAAACTTCGTCCCGAAGTTGTGGTTGTAATACCCGAACGACTCGGGGTATGTTTTCCTTAGGTCTTCCTCTTTTTCCCAGGTGGCTTCCCTCTCGGGATGATGCTTCCATTGTATCTTGCAATACTTGATCGCCTTGTTTCTGAGTTGTTTCCAGCTCTCCTCGAGAATCTTGGCTGGCTTCTCGATATATGTCAAGTCTGGTTGTAACTCGAGCTCGTCATGTGATATTGGTTCATCTGGGGTCTTCAAACATTTCCGAAGTTGTGAAACATGGAATACATTGTGAACTTGAGCTAGCCTTCCTGGTAGATCCAATTCAAAGGCTAAACCTCGATTCTCGACTCAGCATCTTAAAAGGTCCTATAAATCTAGGACTGAGTTTCCCTTTACTCCAAACCTCTGGAGTCCTTTCATCGGGCTTACCCTAAGATAAACCATGTCTCCAACTTGTGGCTCCCATGTTCTTCTCTTCTGATCAGCGTAACTCTTTTGCCGACTCTGGGCTATCTTGAGCCTGTCTCTGATAATGTCAATGATTTGTTGTTTTTCCTTGACATAATCAGGGTTGAACTCTTTGCTTGCTCCGGCTTCATACCAACATATTGGTGATCTACACTTCCTCCCATACAGAGCTTCAAATGGTGCCATCTTGATGCTACTTTGATAACTATTGTTGTATGAAAACTCTGCTAAAGGTAGATGCTCCTCCCATGATCCTCCGAAGTCTAGGGCACAAGCCCTAAGCATATCTTCTAAGATCTGATTGGTTCTCTCAGCTTGTCCGCCTGTTTGTGGGTGATACGCGGTACTATAATCCAACTTGGATCCTAAAGCTTCGTGAAGCTGCTTCCGAATGCTGATGTGAACACGGATCCTCGATCCGATACGATCTTCTTTGGCACTCCATGCTTACTTACGATCTCTTTGATGTAAAGATCGATAAGTTTCTCTCCTTTATCCTCGCTGGTTTACCGCTAAGAAATGTGCACTTTTCGTCAACCGGTCCACGATTACCCATATCATGTCCTTCTTTTTATTAGTCATGGGTAGTCCGGTGATGAAATCCATCCCTATCTCCTCCCATTTCCACTCTGGAATAGGTAGAGGTTGTAACTTCCTCGCCGGACTCGGTGTTCTCGCTTTCACTCGGCATGTGTATGGCATTCTGCCACATATTGTGCTATCTCCCTCTTCATGTTATTCCACCAGAATAGTTCCTTTAGATCCATGTACATCTTTGTACTACCCGGATGTATTGAATATGGTGTCTGATGAGCTTCCCGGAGTATTACTTCCTTAATTCCAGCAATATCCGGAACGCAAATCCTCTTCTGGAACCACAAAGATCCAGATTCTCCCCGGTGAAATTCTGATGGTCTTCCCTCATCTATTCTCCTCATCTCTTCTACAATAAATGGATCGTCCAACTGACCCATCATTATCTCATTCTTCCAGTTAACATTTAGTTCATCGGCTACTTGCAACGCTGATAATCCTTCATGAGCTTCCTTCTCCCAAAGTTGTATTTGGGCTTGGCTTATTTCCTTCCTCAACTCCGGTGATATTTCTTGTTCCACTCCTCCGTACTCTTCCTACTCGTGGCATCTGCTACAACATTAGCCTTCCCCGGTGTATAGTTGATCGTCGGATCATAATCCTTGATCAATTCTAGCCATCTTTTCCGCCTCATGTTGAGTTCCTTCGAGTGAAGAAATATTTGAGGCTTTTATGGTCTGTATAAAGCTCACACTTAGCTCCATAGAGAAAATGTCTCCATGTTTTAAGTGCGAATACGACCGCTGCTAATTCCAAGTCATGCGTTGGATAGTTCACTTCATGAGGTCTGAGTTGCCTTGATCCATAGGATATCACTTTCCGATCTTGCATGAGTACGCAACCCAATCCATGTTTGGATGCGTCACAGTACACGGTGTAATCCTTGCCAACTTCCGGAACTGCTAACACCGGTGCTGTGGTGAGTTTCTCTTTCGAGTTTGAAAACTCTTCTCACACTCCTCCGACCACACGAATGGTGTATTCTTCCTTAGCAACTTTGTCATAGGTCCTGCTATCTTAGAGAATCCTTCAATGAATCTCCGATAGTATCCTGCCATTCCAAGGAATCCTCGGATTTCTTTGACAGTCTTGGGTGCTTCCCATTCTAAAACTGCTGCTACCTTGCTCGGGTTGACAGCGATTCCATCTTTGCTAATGACATGACCAAGAAATTCCACTTGATCTAGCCAAAATTCACACTTGCTGAGTTTGGCGTAGAGTTGGTGTTCCCTTAGTGTTTGCAACACTAACCTCAAATGTTCGGCATGTTCTGCCTTGTTCTTGGAATATATCAAGATATCATCGATGAATACGATGACAAACTTGTCTAGATATGGCATGAAGATCTTATTCATGAGATTCATGAATATAGCTGGGGCATTGGTTAATCCAAAAGGTACTACAAGGTATTCATGGTGTCCGTACCTCGAAACAAAGGCTGTTTTCGGAACGTCTTCCTTCTTGATCTTAATCTGGTGATAACCGGATCTTAGATCAATCTTGGAAAAGACTCCCGCGCCTCTAACTTGATCAAATAGATCTTGTATTCTTGGAAGTGGATACTTGTTCTTGATTGTGACGTTGTTGAGATTCCCGTAGTCTCCGCACATCCTTCTTCCTCCATCTCTTTTATCCACGAAGATCACAGGTGATCCCCATGGTGAAACACTCTCTTGAATAAATCCCTTTTGTTCCAAGTCATCCAATTGCTCCTTAAGCTCTTTCAACTCCTTAGGCCCCATCTTATATGGTGCTTTGGCAATCGGAGCTGTTCCTGGAATTAGGTCGATAGTAAATTCGATCTCCCTATCCGGTGGCATACTGGGTAATTCCGCAGAAACACATCCCGGAATTCATTTACTACGGGTATATCCTCTAACTTCACCTCCTTCATGCTATTCAGCTTGTAGCTCAACTTCAATCTGTGTATGTTTGTCGCCTTGGTAGATCATTCTACTTCCATCGGGGCTTTTCAACGATACCGTCTTGTTCACACAGTCGATCAATGCTCCATTAGCTTCCAACCAGTTCATACCAAGAATGACATCAATGTCCTTCATCGGTAAAATGAACAGGTCCGCGTCAAACGCGCACTTATTGATCATAATGACTTGATTTTGTTTGGCATGGGTTACTACTATCGTTCCCCCGCAGAAAGTATGGTTATGGGTGTATCTAACTTAGTGCAACTAATCCCATGTTTGATGATGAATTGTTGAGAAATGAATGATGTAGTTGCACCAGTATCAAAAAGTACTTTGCCAGGATGAGTGAGTATCCGGAGCGTACCTATCACCGCTCTGGTCGAATTGACCACCTCCTCCAGACTGGTACAATTCAGCTTGCCGAAGGGCTTCTTATTCTTCCAGTTCCCTCCGGTGTTTCCTCGATTTCCTCCTCCTCCAGATTGACCTCCTCCACTATTCTTCTTGGGGCAGTCCTTCAGCATGTGCCCCTCCTGGCGACAACCAAAGCATATAATCCTTGGTTTCTTGCAATCCTTGGCGAAATGCCCTGTGAATCCACAGCTTCTGCAAACTATTTGATTTGCGATGCCGGAATGCTCGATTCTTCCTACTACCGTAGTAGTTGCTGTTGTTGTTGTTGTTGTTGTTGTTGTACCTGGGCTTGAAACTCAAGCTGGTGTTAGACTTGTTACTAACAAACCTCTTCGGCTCATACTTGGCCTTCTTCCTCTTCTCTTCTTGCAGTTGTTTAAAGTCATCTTCAAGAGTGATGGCTGCATCCACCAACTCTTGGAATTCTGTTGCTCTCATCATCCGTAGTCGCACCTTAAACTCGGGGACTTAACCCCTCGAAATCTCTTCTTCTTCTTGTCCTCGGTATTGACTTCCTCAACAGCATACCGGGACAGCTTTGAAAACTCCCTGACATAAGTCAGGATTGCCTTATCCTTCTGCTCGAGACTCTCAAACTCTCGACGCTTCAGTTCCACAATACTTTCAGGGACATTGGATTCCCTGAACTTCCTTGCAAACTCCTCCCGTGTGAATACCTTTCCTGCCGGATACACGGCTACAATGTTGTCCCACCATGATGCGGCAGGTCCACATAGCAGATGGGTAGCATATCGGACCTTCTCTTGGTCATTGCATCCAACAGTGTTGAGCTTGCGCTCAGTATCCATCAACCAATCTTCCGCGTTCATCGGCTCGGGCGCGTATGCGAAAGATATCGGCTTGGTGTTTTGGAAGTCTCGCTAATGTGACTCCCTGGTTCTCGGGTCTCTCCACCCTATTCCGCGCATCAGATCCTGAAGGAATTTGTTTTGCAGCTCCAGTGTTACACGCTGCCTCTCTTCCGCCAGTTGCATGTACTGGATAAAGTTCTGCTGAGTCATGGGTGGTGGTGGTGGTGGAAACTGATCTCTGGCTGCACCCTCAGCCTCTTCCTTTTCTTTTGCTTCGCGCTCCATGCGCTGTGCTTCAGTCTCGTTTCCTAACGTTCCCGACATAATCCCCCTAGTTCTGCAACACAAGTTGATACTCATAATTACTCCATGCGCAAGTTTTCTGAGCTCAACTTTGTGCACAGAACTAGTCACGCAATGGAAATCAAGAAGCAAATCCAAATCATACAAAACATATACCCTGTATATACATACTTAAGTGGTCTTGTTACAATACTCGAGTCGATGTGAGTATGCAAACTCACTTATTAAAGTATATGTACAAATTTATACAAATATTACAAACTATAATACACGTGGTACTTGTGTATTATAGCCACGCCTCCCTTGGTGGACTTCTAATCGGTCTTCACTCCCGATACATTCCAGGCTTCCATCCGGTCGAACGTGTCGTCCTCCTGATAGACCCTGGAACATAAGGTCTCCCCGTTGGCTTGTAGTCCGAATCCGATGATGACCCTAAGGAGAAATCGGTGTTCACAAGCCGATCGTTGAGTGCATCATAGTCCACCCATCGGGTGTACTCTCCGTAGCCCCACCATAAGGGTTACCAAAACCCATACCCGACTCAACCTCGTGTCGGATATCCTCCATCCACTCCTTCATTACTAGGATAGCTGCGGTTCTGGGTTGTTGCGTCATCATTCATCTCTCCATCATAATACTCAGTAGTACTATGGGTTCCAGTATCATTTCCCCAACGCCAACCCCTGGAATTCTCGATTGGAGTCTCGGAACGCTGATTGTTTCCGGATTCCGCTCCGCCTTCGTATCCCCCGGAGGAACTATTCAGGTAGTTCCCAGGTGTAGCAGGTGTAGGTTCCCGTGCAAGTGGATCAAAACTGATGTAGTCACCAGCTGAATAAACTGGTGTGTGCACTACATTCTCCATAGGTTCTTTCCCCCTACTCTCCTCCTTGGGTTCGGTAAATTCCTCTAGCATCGTATCAATAGCTCCTATCGGATGATGATTCAGTTGAAAGAGTAATGATATGAAGTTACGGCTATTATCCATATATTTTGCCGCTGCTATGGGTTTGCGTTTGGCGTATTTGTAGTGGTTGAGCATGGGATCTTCCTCCTCCGATTATGAGGAATATGGGAGAACTCGGAATCCATAAGCTCTTTTGTCTTATGTTCCCGTATGTCGGTTATGGCTCTCATAACAGCTATATGGTAGGCTGTGTTGGTTGTCCTAGCTTCTCCAGCTGGCATGACTACGCTCATTCCCAAGGATTCGGGAAGTCGCAGTCCTACTCTGCACTTGGCTAACACCGGTCCATCATAGAACATGTACTTCTTTACTGGAATCTGGGGATCACACCCAAACTCCAGCAACATGGATCGTAGGATATCAGCAAGTCCTCCTTGGTATTCGTTCAGTGTGGAATCCATAACTTTCACGTTTCTTCCCGGTCGTGCACTTGCCATGTTGGCTGTAGAAATAGAAAGATTATAAGATTAGTGATAATGCATCATAATAGAGATAATAAAGAATTATCGCACTAAAAGATATGATTGTTGTATTCTCAATTGAATATACACCATATTTTTAGAGAATTCTTTACTAATCCTATTTGACTCCTAACGTTTAGTCCCATTTACTAGGTTCCAACCTAAGGTCAAAGCTTTTGCTACGATACCAACCGTGGTGACCACGCATACCACTGCATGTTGTAGTATGCCGATCGTTGATATAACATTCACGAAGTACCATTCCGCAAATATTACATCCCTCGAGTAGTACAACGGAACATAGCAGGGTCCATAACTCATTCACATATTATTACAATTAACATACACATATCGTCTTGGAGCTCCTCTTGGGTCCTAAGAGGAATACTCTCGGGTTCGAGGTGAACCCATCTTAACTTACAATACCAGAGTTTCATTAAACTAAACATTTATTTCATCGAGCAGCTAAATACTAAGAGTTCCGGCTGCTCGGTTACTACTACTAGCGGATATCCCTAGGCTTGTTCTCCTCCGGAAGCCTCTCCCGGATCCGTAGACGATGAGGTAGTCTACGCCTTCAACTCCTCCTGAGAGGTCTGGTTCCTCGTAGCCGATGATCTCGGCTCCTTCATTGTTGTCGCAGTCCTCCTCCAGACGATTCAGACAATCTAAGCATGGGATTTAAGAGTGGTATGAGTACGAGCGTACTCAACAAGTTCATTATAGATAAGAGGTGTTTAATGCACTAGCTACGATATTAGACCAGAAAGCCTAATATCAATGCAAGTTTTGATAAACATTTCTTCAAGAGATTGCTTTTATTTCAAAGAGCTATGTCCGTCAGCCTTCACCGGTTTACTAGAACTTCATGGAGCTCCTTTCCGGCCGCGTTCGCAGTTCCTCAATCCCGGAACAGGGAGTGACGAGTCACTGATTTGTTACACTCTGCAGAGGTGTGTTGCTTTACCCATAAGAGATCTTAACCTTGGTGCCAACCGGGCAGCTTTCCCGTCCACACTTCCTTTGGTGTGAGGCCCGGTATAAGGTCTAGCCAATCATGTTCCTCCGCTACCTCGAACACCCACCCTTTGTTGCATGCGCCGACCACGGGTCCACGTCGGTCCCATTATTCCCGTAATTTCAGGGTGGACCCCGACCACGACAACGATGCTTGGGCTCTACCATACACTCCTACGCCGGTGGCTGCAACCCATCATAGACCGCATTACCGTGGGGAATTAGAATGGGATCCCCACCCTCCGGTTGTTCCGCAAGACACAACCGCTACGGCAAGCAATGCTTTACCGTGGGGAATTAGAATGGGCTCCCCACCCTCCGGTTGTTCCGCCGGACACAACTCGCTACGGTAAGCGCATCCGTTGATGAACGAGAGGTGGAAACACTTTTGACTACTCCGTCCCACTCCGGATCTTATGGTTAACACGGGTATTACGGCACAAGAATCACTCGGTGACATTTGTTGTTTAATCCTAGATGGATATAAATCCGTGCAATGGAACCTCCACCATATCAACACAATCCATGGTTCCATTGCCCACCACATAGTCATATTCATAGTTATGAAAGTAGTGGTTTTGATTTTTATGCAATAGTGTTAACCATAATACTTTGCAAGTAATTTGATAGAAATACTCAAATGACATGAGCAAGTGATGAACTTGCTCGAACACTGCAAAGTTCTGCAGTTGGAAGGTATGGACTGACCCTTGTCCTCTTGTTCTGAAAAATAGCATCATTGTCCGATAAGGGCAATGGTTAAAGAAGCAATTATGCATGATTCCATTTTTAGGGTTTGTTTCCCCTTCCGATATCGTTATTATTTCATGTAAGAGGTTAATACTAAGAATAATTTGGGAATACTTGTTTAAGAGTAAAATTCTACCTTGAAATATTGTCAAGGTGTTTTTGAAGTCCAAATACATTAATGGACTTATTTTCTTTATTGAAAATAATATGTGTGATTTAAATCATTATTTAAATCATCAAATTAAGACTTATTCATAATTATCTTCAAAAATCCTCTTTGATATTTTATTTGGATAGAGAATTTTATGCTGATTGATTTTCATATTTTTAATTATTTTTTTAGAGCCATATTCTATTTTATAAAATTCTTTGAAATTCTTACTTAAATGGTATTTTGGAAATGCCCAAATTGCCCTCGGGCCCACTGTCAGGGTGAATCCGAGTGGGTTGGGCTCAACCCAGTTGGCCTGGTCCGGCCCACTCGGTCGCCCTCACTTCCCTTCTCTCTCCCTCGCGAACCCTAATCCCTGAGCTCTGGCGACGCATGTCGCCGCCGTCTTCTTCGATTTATTCCGGCCATCTCCGGCCGTTGCCGCCGGCGAGGTGTGGCGCATCTGAACCGCCATTCGACGGCGATTCAGATCCACCGCGGCGATTCGTGCTTGCGGCTGCTTGCTCGCTTCGCCCCCAACGCATCTGCGACACGGCGGTGGCGATTCCAGGCGATTCATCGCCCGCCGATGATCCAGACGCCGCGCCGCGACGTGGCCGTGTGCCTCGCCGTGGTGGTGCTGGGGCGTTTGCGCTCGGCGACGCCCGGCCTGGCTGCGGCCTGGCGCTGCCGTGTTAGGCCTGTGCCGCCGTGCCGCCATGGGCACGCTGCGGTGCTCTGCTCCAGGTGTGTGTGCCTCCTTCTCTCCTGTCTTCGCTACCTCCTCTTCTTCCTCTGGTTGCCTTGGCCTCTACCTTGTTGTGCTAGTTGCTACTGCCTACATGCGTATGCTTGCTTGTGTGCTACTTGCTATCTTTGTGTTCTAGCTTGTGCTTGCTCTACTTGATTATCGGTGCATGCTTTTGTGCTTCCTAACTACTTCGTTCATGCTTGTGTCCCTCGTTGTGGCCCTCCCGTAATTGCTCTTGAGCACCCATTGATGTTCATGGCCTACTGGCATGCTCCTATTCTTTTTACTGTCACTTGGGCATACTATGTGTGCTTAATCTTGTCCCTGGCTTGATTGTGGTGGTTAATCCTTGCATACTTGCAAGTGCCAGTGCCTCTGGTGAGATCCTCATTGAGTTGTGATTCATAGGAATGTTCTATTAAGCATGACTGTTGGCTAGACAGCTTAATTCCTTGTTAGTGTGCTTCTGCATACAATTTATATTTCATATATTTGATTATCTGTGATGCAATGGTTGGTTAATTTGTGGCTTTGGATGATCCTATGATCACCGATTCTTGGTAACTTCGTTGCTCTTTGGTGTCTCGTGCCTTCATCGTTGCTCACATGTGTATTACACGAGCCCGGCCTGATGTGTCTGTTGCTTGCTTGAGCATCAATTGATGCCTGTAATGATCCATTTGATCATTTGCAAGACCCTGGTGCATCAATTGCTTGTCTGTTTTATTTATCTGTTTATCCTTGCTTGATTAAATGGATAAGTAATGTGAACTGAGATTCAGTGATGATCATTTCAATGAATTTGTTAGGGTTAGAGGGATGCCAACACTTGTTGGGTACCCTAGCCCTCCTTTTGAACCCTACTGGGTGATGATATCTGTGCATGGTTTCTTTGTTGGAATTGGTTAAGTGGTTGAGGTGATCCTGGCAGTATTTATGTGCTGCCCTGGGATAGCTCCCCTCTTGTTGGCTTGTTGTGGCTCACCAAATGCTTTCTGGGTGATCCATTTATTGGATTGCCAGTAGCTCTTGATGTTGAAATCAAAATAGACAATGATTTGTCCAAGTCTCGATGGCCCGAATAGCTATAGGTGCTGAGTGTGTGGGCTAGGCTAGGCTAGGACTTCATCTTTTGTTGGATTTCTTCGGTTATGCACTCGTTTTGCATGACTGATGTTCCCATAGGCTGATTTCCTAGAGTCTTTACCCATATTTGCTTGCACCAATTGGCTTTGTAGCCAGATGATGACACAAACAGGGTTTTCTACCCTTCTGTGCTCCTGTGATGCATTGTATGCTTATTTATGAGCAAAACTTGGTTTTGCTCGAGTTGATTTGGTTTATACCTCACTCCGGCTCCTAGATGATTTGTTGGTGTAGAGGATTCAGTTGTTGGTTGAGTTCTTGGCTTGCCCTGCTCCTCCTTGCAAGCTTGATCTCTTGGTTATGTGCTGTGGTGGTGGAATTGTGTTGAACAGCAGTGACTGTTCAAGCTGTTCTTGTGTTCTTGGTTTCCTGATGAACTTACCCAGTGCAATCCTGTCGATGGATTGACGTGTGTGTGTGGTGTGCTGCATGCACACTGCTGTGTGAGCAGCCTAGCTGTGTGTGTGTGCAAATTCATGGTACCTGGCTTGTGTCTTGGCTGTGAGATGATCAGCTCGGCAGAGCTGATCCATATCTACTCAATTTCATTATTCTTCTAACCTGCCAAGTGGTTTTACCACTTGGCATAACTTCTCTTTTGTTGTGTTTATGTACAGGGACAATCTGTGGCTCCATTGATCATGAAGATCATCAAGTTAATGAAGTTTAGCTAGTAGTGTTTAGGATAGATCCTTAATTTGTAATTTTCCTTTTCTTTTCTTTTTCTATTTTTTTGTTGTCCAATTCTTGTAATATGTTGTAATGTTCATATTTTATTCTGGATATTGTAAAAACAATGTATCTTGTGTGAATATCAATAAAGCTCCAATTTTTCTCTATTGAGCTTTATATCTTAATTGTTCTATTTATATCTTGGTTATTAAAGATTGTTTATTAAATTATCTCAAGTTTGAATTATGAACTAATATCCGATGTTTGAATTTGAAATTCAAATTCAAATTTGGTTTGAGCTTGATCAACTATCTTAACTTAGAATTCAATCATGCAACTTAAATTGGTGATTCAAACTCTCCCCTCTCAACTCAAAACCCTAATCTAGTTAAGTGAGATGCAAGTTTGTCGCACCCTCGAAACCCTAACCCTGTAAGGTGTCGAGAGAGAAACTTGTCCCCCTTCGATGCAGTTTTTGTTTAAAAGCGCGAAATTTCCCCAGAATTTACTATGCAATGCACATCCCTTTCTAAAATCTACCCCTCGATCGTCTCTAAACCTGGGATATTACAGTTGCCCCCCGAGTCCATTCAGCTACTGCTACCTCTTGATCTCCCGCAGAACCTTCGTCTTCATCTGCCTCGACCAGGACTACTGCACGCTTGAATTTGTCCTGGTACAAGTCCGGGTGGCGCTGTTCATATGCCGACGGTTTCGAACCATGTGCGCCGATGAAGGGTAGTCTGCTGGGAGGCCATGTCCTTGATTGGTGATGCAAGGCCCACCACCTGCCAACTCGATCTGCTTCCTTTTCGGTTACACGAGCCGAATAACATCGGTTCCTTAGATTTCCGAAGCGCTGGATGTATTCGCCATAGTTTCTCCACGCTTCGACGTATCCGTGCTAGATCGGCAAGGCCGGACTCGGAAGCCTCGAGTGGTACTGCATGTGGAGCTGTTCTTCCAAGCTGCTTCCAAGTCCGGATCGAGTCTGGTGGCAACGAAGTATACCACCCGAAAGCCGATCCCGTGAGGGACTGTGCGAAGAACCTCACGCGTAGTGGATTCGACGCTGAGGCCGTTCCTAGCTGTGCCAAATATCGGCTCACATGCTCGATGGAGCTGGAACCATCTGATCCACTGAACTTGGAGAAATCAGGGAGCCGATATTTGGGTGGTAGCGGGACCAACTCGTACTCGTCGGGGTACGGCTTGGAATAGCCGATTGTCCTCCTTTTCGGCACCATGCCGAACTGGTCTCTCAGTATGGTACTGATTTGATCCGCGGTGCTGGGCTGCGGGAGTCGAACTCCGAAGATTCGCCGGGGTGGCGTACTTAGCCAGCCATGCTTGCTTTTCCGGCTCCGAGCCAACTGCAGGAGCCGAGCTCTGGAGGTTCGTCGGAGTGGCATATTTAGCTAGCCACGTCTGCTTCTCAAGATCTGTCGCTGACGTTCCTCCTGCTTTCCCAGAAGTCCCTGCTGTTGCGGCCTGGTTTGTGAGCGCCCAGTTACCGCAGTCTGGCACGTATGTGCACATGTACCCGTGAGGGATCTCCTTAGGCGCCTCATGCAAGAACTGGCAGTCACTAGGGTCACCACCGATCTTGTAGACGACGAATGCCGGTGAATTCGGCACTTCTGGTGCTGCCAATGCAAATGGCAGCGGTGGACGGGACTGGAGTGGCATCTCTCCTTGGTATGTCCCGAGAGCTGGTCCTGACGGAGAGTATCGGTGCCTCATGATCTCCTGGATCACCCGAAGAGCAACACGCTCCAAAGTGTTCACCAGGTTCTCAGAGTGGCGGTGCAGCGAGTGAGCCACCATGTAGTTGATCTCCTAACGAAGGGACCTGGTGCGTTCTTCTGATGGGGCGGATAGGTCTATTCCATCGAGCGCACCTTCAGGCGAGAACCCTTTCCACCTGATGCCATGTGAACGGGTTCTGTGAAAAGAGCCGATGAGGTCGGCTTCGAGGATCGCCTTGACCTCGTCATACTTCTTCTTGAGCTCGTCGGTCAGATCCTCGTACGTGACTGGAGTGCTGTCCGCCATCTCAGATGTAGATGGCGATGTGGTTGATGTCGAAGATTGTCCCACCGGGCGTGCCAGAATGTGTTGCGGTCAGAAACCCACCGACGAGCAACGACGGGCAACACAGGAGAGCCGGGAACAACTTAGGGCTGCGGCTGGCCCTGGTCCCTCCGAGCGACGGCCCGCAAAGAACTCCGGCACGCACGTCCGATGCTGGTGCAAGGGCGTGCCACCTGACCTATACCTGGTCAGGAAGGTGATGGAGATGCCTCGCTTAGTTTCCTGCATGGCATACACGTAAACATTAAATACGAGCCTCGATCGGCTCTCGAGTTGTCTCGTGAATCGGCTCAAGGAGCCGATCCACCCATGATTCGCACGAGGTGTACGAATATATGGTGGTCCTGCTTGATCAAGATAAAGCTAAAACGATCTACGACGATTTGGGGTTTTCACCGCATAATCGGATCATCCTACTCACGATTGGGCCTCGCGGCCACGCACGGTGATCGTAAGCCGATCCTAGACAGGGCCTAAAAACCAACACGAGGTTGATCCCGGAACATCCTGTCTAGGGCTAGCAAACGACACCCTACGCGCCGCTGGATCCTCCAACCCTTTGTAAGACCTAACTATTGCAGATATTAAACTAATCCTTGAAGAACAAGGAGCAACCGTAACGGATCGGATCTACTAAATAATGATCAAGCGGGGTGCCGCCCCTACGCCTAAGATAGGCGTAAGGGCGGCTAGATGTCTAAGGGTTGCACTACGATAGCATATGATATGAAGAACAATGCTAACCCTAACACATCTAAGATAACTACGTTGCTCGCCATCAAAAAGGCTTCAGTACGAGCAACGCATGAACAACAAATAAGCTTATGCTGCCTAGATCGCAAGATGCGATCTAGGCAGCATGATGCTTACCCGGAAGAAACCCTCGAGACGAAGGAGTTGGCGATGCGTCTAGATTGATTTGTGGTGAACGTTGGTTGTTGTTTATTTCATAAACCCTAGATACATATTTATAGTCCAGGGGACTTTCTAATTTAGGCGTGCACCTAACCGTGCACGGGTTAAACTCTATCTTTTAATCTAAGATGCGATCTACTATATTACAGATACACGGGCAATCTAGCCCAAACTCTTCGTGCAAGGCCGCTTCAGAGATCTTCCACGTGTAACCTTCCAAGCCCATCTCCCTTACGGCCCATCTCCTGATTTGGCCAAAATCTGGTGATAACAGACATGTGGAGTCAATAACAATGCTGCCAGGAGGTTTGTGTTTATCAACAAGAAAAAAAGGTTTTCTGCTGCGACATGTGGAGTCAATAACAATGCTGCCAAGAGGTTTGTGTTTATAGTTTAGTCGGTTTCCCAATGCGCTGCGATGAGTGTTAGCGGCAAACCTCAAAATAATGTAAATATAGAGCATCTCCGAACTACTAAACAAACTTAGAGGAGCAAAAGTTAGGAAGAGATTCCATTTTGCTTTCCTAAGGCGTCTCTAGCCGAACTGGCAAAAATGTTAAGAGAACCAAAAAATTTGTTAATCGGGCTCGGTGGCGCATTTATTTGCTCGGCCGTGACGCAGCGAGCAAACAAGATTTCTCCCTGAAACGTGTTCACACCTGCGCCGCCTATCCCGCCAATCCGCCATCATTCACCCCTTGCCACCTATTACCTCCACCTCGAGCCTGTGCCTTCCTACACCCTCCTCCCCCACTCCGATGAGCTCGCCGATGGCTCCCGTCGATAGAACTAGGTCGGAATCAGGCCGCCTCCCTTTTGATCTCGCTGCCAATTCGTGGTCGTTTTCGGCCACGACAACCTTAGTTGTTCGGCGACAACGCCGCTGGAGAGTGGAGCCGTTGTAGCTCGAGCACCACGGAGATAGGCATGGCCGGAACAGAGGCCTTAAGTCTTTTCGTGGTTACATCAACTGGCTTCTTATGATCATTGTTGCGACACCATGCTGTGATTTGGCCATTGATTTGGATGCGAAGTTTAAAATGTGCATTGTTCATCATACCTAAAACCCACACCTTTTACATTCCTTGTTAACGTGCAAATCACTTTTTATTTGTATTTTTCCTAGGTGGATTGATCTGTTTTGCTGATCCAAAATTGTTCCACGCATCTGAAAATGATGACTTTTCTAAAGTATGTGCGTTGTGCCTAGAGATATAGAGCGGCATGCGATCCGCTCTGCTTGATAGTTATTTTTTTATGTTAATCATATTTTTCTATACGTAGCAAAATTTTCTAGTCTATACAATCTTTTTTTGCTTCCGCGGGCATGTTTTGGTAGACTAATTATACTAGCTTGCAACCCTAATTGTGGCCTACGATGCAGGCTTTTCCTTAGACTAAAATCAATCAGTGGTACCCGAAGAAAAGGAAAATATTTGCACCTGCAACGGTGTAAGAGTTTGCCGGCATGCTGCGATATAGATTTTTTTTTTTAAGTAGTTCCTCCCCGTAAGAAAATGATAGAAATACCAAGCCGTCAGCTGTCCTTGCATCTTTTTTTTCCCTTGGGGATCTTCACGTTTCGCTTTTGGTAGCTTTGACCTGACGATTGGGCTGGTTGAGAGAAGGGAGGCATGGGCTACGACGCTGTTCTACGAATCAGTGGATAGAGCGGATTCGGCCCAGTTCGACCTGGACGCTCTCTCCTGCACAACCGAACTCCAAAAATAGTCCCACCTCGCTAGCCGAGTATCCCCACGACCTGCTTATATACCGAGCTCCCCTCCCGCGCACCAGCCGAGCGTGGCAGCGCGCGCTTGTCACTCCAGCTAGGGAGGGCTAGAGTTGGTATACCGGGGTTGTGGGCTAGCAGCACGTGGCAGGAAAGTGGGACCTGCAGAAATGCGGGTCGGTGGTGCTTGAGCTGCGCTCGCACATGGATCGTGGCACTCCCGTGCCCGGTCGAAAGGGACCGTGTCACTTCACTGGGAGTGACCGGTCGAAAGTCCTCTTCGAAAGAAGAAGGGGAAAACACCTGTCCACCGAGGAGTTTGCCTTGGTGGCGGGGAAAGTCTGGCCCAGGATGTTGGCCCAACGGCCATCGGGCACTTGTGCGCTATGGGGACATGTTCCTCCGGACACAGCCCAACGTTGATCTTGGGTTTCCACGGAATCGGTCGGCAGACCCACTTCGTGGTGCACGGGCTCGCTCACTAACCCCATATACCAACTCTTTTTCTGTTTATTGTGGACAGTGCTAAGTGTTTTCCGGAAGATCAGGGTCGGCGGAAATAAGCAATATTTTGTTTCACCTTAATTTTCACGTAATGGTCTTATTATTCTTTTCCATGATTACCTTCTTGATACCAAATTTATAGGAAGTTATCATGTTCAAGATACTTAAGGCTTTCGGACAAAAATGGATACACATCATCATCAGCTTTCCACCCAGATGGTATTATCCTTGGAACAGACAAACTTGTAGCTGTTGTTAAAATTTGAGATGTAAAATGTCAGGTGCGGAAACAAAAATGTCACTCAGATTTCCATCCATCACATGCTCTTCTAATGCCTCATAAGATGGTTGCTATCTCGACTGGTTTGCCCTCAGCTGGGCTAGCCGGTCGTTTAGCTGTTTGATTTCAAACTTAGAGTATCTCCAGCCGCGTCCCCAAACCGCGCTGGATTGAGTGTTTGGGGGACGTGTTTTGTTCGTGCCGCGTTTGGCGGACGTCGCTCCCCAGCCGCGTCCCCCAAACGCCTCCCCCAAACATTAAAAATACTTTTTTTTGGCATTTTTATTTCAATTTTTACAAACTAATACATAATTGGGAACGTGGTTTACAGGAAGACACAGTTAGGAACATGGTTTTCCACAAACTAATACATAGTTTGAACCATGGTGGACACATATAAAATATTGCGAAAAAACTAAACCTAACTAGGTCGTGCATCGAAGGTTTCATGTGTTCACTGCTAAGAAAGAACACTCGAGGGCACACCCAGTCACCCAAACTGGAAAATCCAGCGGGAGGATGGTGCCCTTGTTGGTTCTACCGATGAGGCGAACATCCAGAAACTTCCGTGCACGTATTCGCTGCGAAGAAACAACACTCTTCATCATCAGTCCTCCTCCTCGTTGGTGTTGTCGCTGTGGTAGTCCGGTGGCAGCGCGTCTCGTCGAAGACCTTGACGCTAATGTCCCTGTCGCCGAAGTAGGAGAACATGAGGATGAAGCTGGCTTCGAGGCTGTGGTGGCGCGCGAACTTCTCCCAGCCGATGTTGAGGTACATCTTGTCGCGCGCGTCGTAGATCACGTCGACGATCCACCGGTAGTAGGCGCACGCCGCAGATGCATCGTGCGCGGGCGGTCGTCGCCGACGACGTACTCGGCGAAGGAGTCCGGTAGCCTCTGGATGCCGCGTGGGTCGCCCTTGAGAACGAGGACGAACTCGAACATCACGCCCGGCTCCACGTCCATCTCTGACGGTGAAGACGACGGTGTGGCAGGCGACGGCGAGCGTTCAGCTCGCGGCCACGACCACGACCACGGCCGCGAGCTCGGCCTCCGCCTCTACCAGACATGGCGTCGTCTCTTGTTGAGATGGTGGCGGCTAGGGTTGGGGAGAGAGGCGCTAGGGTTTGTGTGTGAGAGGGACGATGAGTGGCAGCCCTTTTTATAGGCCGAAGGGAGGCGGGGGAGCGGTGGCGCTCATTAACGCCGGCACGCAGAGCTAGGCGCGACGAGACGCGTCGCTGCGCCTCTGCGGGAACTGCACCGTCGCTGCAAAGCCAATAACTTTCGTCGCGAGGTAGGCGACGGTTAGGTTAAAATTTATTGTGCCGCTGATGGGTCGGCCCCGCCACTCCCCGCCTCGCTTTTCGGTGTGTCTGGTGTCCCCGGAGTGTCCCCTGTGGGACGGGGATGGGCTCGGGGCGCCGGACACCGTATAGGGTCGCGCCGAACAAAAATGGGCTTTGGGAGACGCGACTGGAACATATTTTTGGTCCGGCGCGCCCCAAATTGCTTTGGGGACGCTTTTGGGAACGCGGGGAGATGCTTTTAACATTGCCAAAAGTGTGCTGACCCCACTGGCCAAGTGACTCCGACAAGCGAGACAATTTTTGCTGAAGCTGATGCATTGATACAACCTTCCCCTCATCCCGCCACACCTCCTCAGTGTGCGGTTTGAAGTTCTCATGCGACTCCCACATGAGTTCGTATCTGAAAATCTTCTCCTCCGTCAGACGACGTTGGCGAGCTGATTCCCGCCACCGGAGCATAATGGGACAGTGGTCAGATGATGCCTCGTTAGGTGTCATAGGGTAGCTAGAGGAAACCGATCACTCCACGTGCTGATGCGAGAGCTCTATCCAGCCGCACCCTACAGAACGCCCCCATGTAACTCGCTTTTCAAAGGTCCAGCTGTTCCCCTGAAAGCCCAAGTCAGCCAGCTCACACACGTCAATGGCTTCGCGAAACCCATTATTTGGCCTCGGCTTCGATCTGACACTCCATCGTGTTCATGCTGGTGCAAAACCTCGTTGAAATCTCCTCACTGGTAGAAAAACGCTCATCTATACCGGTTCCAGAGGGGCATTAGTATCGGTTGAGCAACCGGTATTAATTATCCGGCACTAAAGGCCCCCCCTTTCGTACCGGTTGCTTACGAACCGGTATAAAAGGGGCCTCCACGTGGGCCACCAGGAGAGCTCAGGGCCAAGGAGCTTTGGTACCGGTTGGTAATACGAACCGGTACCAAAGGTTCCCACCCGCGGCAGGGAATTTGCCCAAATCTCTGCCGCGGCAGAGAATTGGATTTTTAGGGTTTTTGGAGGGGTTTAGGGATATCGGTTTGTTTCATATCGCGTCGATGCACCGAAACGCGTTTGGGTTTAGGTAGTACATGAAGATCAAGATGATGCATAGCAAGTTGGTGCATATAATATAACACACATGTAATTGCATAAGATCGCAAATTAAGTAGCACTATGCATGAAGATCGATCTTCATGCATAGTGGTACTCTCCGAGGCGTACTCTATATATGTCTATTACATGTAGCATAGTGGTACTCTTCGAGTCAACTATATATGTAACATGTACATCTTCATTCATAGTGGTACTCTGCGAATGGTGGTATGACGTCCCGAAGGAAAAATCCCGCCAATTCCTCGCCTATTGCTATGAAGCGGTCATCGATTGAGAGCTTGTTCCGCTTTCTTGCCAACTATAAAAGAATAAGATACAAATGAATACATGAAACAACTATTACTGAAACTCAGCACAACTTATGATAAGAAAACAAATTTGTGAAGATTGTTTTTGTACCTCTTTATTTCTTTCATTATTCGTTCTCTCACTGACAATTCTGCGGATGTACTCGCAAACGAAGAATCCACAGAGATCGGTCCCTTGTGGTTGTTGCGGGCATTTCTTTACAAGAATATAATTCAATCAAACAATATTCAAGTATGATAATTAAAAGGTGTGTGGACCTAGGTAGTACTACTTACTTTCGCACGCCATCGCAGCTTCGGTGTCCATTCACGGGACGTATCTTCCTTGATGAAAGTTTGCCATACGCTGCTCGACAAAAGAAAATGCATAAAAGAGTCATCAATTAGTTCAAAGCAGGAAATTAACGAAACAAACCGATAAGAATTAAAATTACCTCCTGAGCATTAAAAAACAAGACACGTATAGTTCCGATTTTTTGCTTAGTGAGTCAAAGACTTCAACTTCTCCAATTTCCATATTGATGACGAGAAGAATAAAGTGAAACCTACGCACGTTTCAATATGTAGTGTCATATATATAAGTCATTAGTTAAAATTTTGACATACGGTGAGCAAAATATAATGTGTTATAAGACAAGTAAGACTCACTCGAAGTTGTAAGGCCAAATTATTAGCTTTTTGTCACGTTGTCGCTTCAAAAACCTTAGCAAAGTCTGAGGTGTATCCTTGTTATAGAGGGGATTCTCTATGGTTTTAACATGCATTGTGTGCGGGTCAATGAACCCAATGTCTGTGATTTCGTCCCTTTTGCATTCGAGCATCTTCGATCTGCATAATATAGCGCACAAAAGATTATAATCTGCAGACAATGAACGAGCTGAGCTAAAGACTTCTCAAATTAAATAAATAAATCACTTACAGACAATAGCAACTGATGATTGATTTGTCGAGGGCCCGGAGATTGTATAACTGAAAGAGTTCGGCGAAGTCAACGTTCACACAGTACTCCTGGAAGTAGTGCTCTTCCCTAACTCGCACCATGATAGTCTTGATCCCTTCCTTTAAGGCATTAAGGTACCACGAATGCAAGTTACGCATACATGTTGGTACCTTCCTGAGATTCTCGACCAAATCTTTCCCTTGAACAAATTGATATGCTCGTTCAGCGAAGGCGTAATCAGTTGCGTCTTGTCGAGAACTTTGAACGGTCTTCCCGTCAAACGCCTTGAGAGGGGCGACCGATTGAACGGGTTGTTGTCCGAGCTGGTAGACTTGGTGTATCCCTTTTATCTCCCGGATACCCGATTTAACGGGTTTTGGCGCCTCGATCATCTTGTCATACGACCTTTCAATAGAACGCGCATAGTCGGATGGCGGCGATGGTACGAGGTCATATAGATTGTCAACGGTACGCACAACTTTCACCGGATCTAGTGTCTTCTCGAAAGGTATCTCGGGCACTTTCGGTGCAAAAAATTTCTTCAACTCGGCCCGAACGGCCTCCGCGTTTTCCTCCGGAGTTTTTTCCCAAGGTAACTTCTCGGTAGGCGGCAGTTGTTTCTCCTTTCTAGCTTTCTTCCTAGGCGGCGTACCGTTCCGCTTAACGGACGCTGTCTTACGCGGAGGATCTCGAGATGGTGGACTCACGCTGGGGTCCCTCTCAGGTAGGTGTGGACTTGGCTGCTCACCAGGACTGCCACCAGGAGGATTCGATGGCATTTGCTGCTCATGTGTAGGAGTCAGTGGCCTTTGCAAAAGGACGATGTACTTCTTCAGCCATAGGGCGAAACCGTGCTTGACATCGGCCAGTGTCCTCTCATCTTCACCTCTAGGAATATCAAGCTCCACTGTTTCAAAACCCGGAACAACTTCATCCACCCCGACACAAACACAGCCAGGTGGAATGGGCATATGATGGTGCATTGCTCCATCTTCACTTGGGTACACATAGCCGACCGCCACCTTAACGGACGCAGTCCTGAATAACATATGTAGCTCGCAATCTGTCTTCCCCGTGACATAATCCACGGGGTAGCTTCCTCCACATCCATCAAGATGCGAGAAACCGACACTGCTTCTTCGCTGAGATGGGGCAACATCGGCTTGTGGATCCTGTAGAAATAGCGGCTGATCAGGTGCCCTCTGATTTCTCTCAAGAGCCTCCACCCTAGTTAACAATTCCGTTACAATGTCGGCGTCCTTCTTCTTCTTTCGCGAATGGCTTCTATAAGTGTCAGCGCTGTCCGGCCACGCTTCCTTCATGGTGAGACTCGGGTGAGCTCATACCCGTCCAACATGTTCGGGGTTCCCCGGAGCGAGTGTCGGCTCGTCATTCTCTCGATCGGGAATGTACTCTCCCTTTCGACCTTTTCAATTGCATCTACAAGCTTCGGTACAATTACCTCAATTTTTTCCTTCCATTTTCCCTTCGCAACGATCAGCCCTGTCTTTGGGTCCAACCCTGCCCCATGAGCGAACAACCGGAACTTGGACCGTTCGGGCCGGTCCCATGTCCGTGGAGTGATTCCATCATCCATCGGTTTATTCTCAAACGCTGTCCACTTCGGAATGGCACTCTTGTAGCCACCGACCCCAAATGATGCGAAAGTTTCTTCTTTGAAGCATTTTCGGTATTTTTCTTCGATCGGGACACAAAAGTAGACGATTTCTTATACTCCTTAAATGCGGCCCGGTGATCTTTTATCTTCACTAGATTATCATCGAATACTCGGATCTTCATTCTTATATTTGTCCCATAAATTTTTCTTGAAGCTCTGGAATTGTATGGCCATCTTCTTCAATGTCCATTCCTTGACTTTATTCTTCTGGCCTTCCGTCATGTCTTCCGGTAGGCTGAACTTTGTCAGTAGCGTGTCCCAAAGAAATTTTTTCATCGTGTCGTTGACATAACTAGCACCACTCTCCGGGTTCTTCGGCTTATGCCACTCTTGAATGCTGATCGGTACATGGTCCCTAATAATAACTCCGGCTTGACTTGTAAATTTGCGGCAAAACTCCTTGGGATGCTCTGGTTCACCATTATCCTTGAATGCCGTGAGGGCTAACCTGCCCTCGCCCTTTAGCACCCGCGTCGGGCCTCGTTTTGTTCTAACGGACTTGCTCGATGATCCGGAAGGCTAAAAGAAAAAATTATTCGTTAATAAGTGCAATACAAATAAATGAATGCATCTAGGGATGAACACGGACTAATTGATACATAGATATACACCTCGCCGGAGTTTGTGATGGACACTTCATTCTCTTTTCTAACTTGTTCAGACTCAAGTCCCTCGCCAAAATCATTCAGAAAGTCTTGGAACTCGTTGTCCTCTCCATCGTCGGGTTCCGGACCACGGGCACTCTCATAGATCAATTTCTGCACCGCTTCTTCCCCCTCCTCATCTCGGATGAAGGTGCCGTCCTCCATACCTCAATGTCACTACAAAATTAAGAAAGCAATTGTATTTCATTCATCATGTAATGATCATATAACGGATTGCTAGATGGATAACAATTGAAATGAAGAAAGCAAAAAACCCTAACGGACCGCCACGGCCACGGACACGGTGTTCCCCCTCCTCCTCTCGCTCTTCTCTCTATGTCGCGGCGGCACCGCCACGGACTCGGCACCGCTACGGACCCTAACCCTAACACTCGGCGCTCCTCCTCTCGCTCTTCTCTCTATGTCGCGGCGGCACCGCCACGGACTCGGCACCGCTACGGACCCTAACCCTAACACTCGGCGCTCCTCCTCTCGCTCTTCTCTCTATGTATACCGATTAATAGCGAAACCATAGAGTGCCGGAACACCTAGTGATAATGCAATGGCATCATATTGCTGCTCGTTTGCGATTTGCCCATTTTCCATTCTAGTTATTTGAATAGCCATCTAGCATAAGAACAAGAAATCTTCAACAATGACTTGAAATTAATTAAGGGGCTTAAGATAATGTCAGATTCCTGCTAAAAATGTAGCAAACTAAGAACGAGAACACCGCCTACCGCGACGCCATCACGCGCCGCGACGCCATCATCACCGCCTACCGCGACACTCGTATGAGATCCCCACCAACATCCCGGCAAGAACCCTGCAACAAACACGCGAGCGCGCGCATGTGCGCTTCGTTCTCGTCAGTCATGCAGCGCCTCCGCAACCAACTCTGCCGCCCCGCCAACACCGTCGTCATCGTCCTGCTCATGCTCGTCATCGGCGCCACTGGCAGGTGCAGGATGGCGGCGGAGGCAGCCTTCGAGTCGGCGTCCTTCGCGGCGATGGCCGCCCGGGTGGCCGTGGATCGGAGCTGTCCCCGGACGGAGTCCCAAGGGAAGGGCGCAACCCAGCAAGAAACGCGGCTGTCAGGGAAGCCTCCGTCGCCGTTGCCGTCCCTGTCCTGGAGCGACCACAGAAGACGACGACGACGTGGTTGAGGACCTCGTCCGGATTCCGCAGCTGCGCCGGCCTCCCTACGGCAGGGCTGCCTCCACGGCGGGCGTCGCCGCGGGCCAGACAGACGGTTCACGGCGCCCGGCATCCGGCGAGGCGGCCGCGTTCCAGGACGGCGTGTCCAACGGCTCGCAGCACCCGATGCACAGGAGGCACGCTTCGGAGCTGGCCGGCGGCAACGCGCACCGCGAGGAGGTCCGGCCCGGACCAGCGCGGCGTGTACAGGGCTCCTCCTCCGCCTCCGTACAGGAGGAACCCCTCTGCGGCCAACGCCAACGGCGAGAACGGCGCAACGCGGCGCGCGGGGGACATCGACGGTGGACGTGGCGCGTACGAGAGCTCGGCGTACGTGGCGCGCGCGCCGTACGCCGGGACCGTGCAGGGGGTGTCGCGCGCGTACCGGGACCGTGCAGGGGGTGTCGCAGTGCCTCGGCGACCTCGCCGCTGCCGACTGCGCGGTGTGCCTGGCCGCCTCGCACGCGCACCTCGCCGTCGAACACCTTGCGGGCGCTGGCGATGAGGGGTGGCGGAAAGAAGGAGGAGAGGGCCGGGGAGGTACCTGCGGGCGGCGGCGGCTGCATCGGCGGTGGCGGCTGCGTCTGCGGCGGCGGCTGCGTCGGCGGCGGCGTGGGTGCGTCGGCGGCGTGGGTGCGTCGGCGTCGTCGGCGGCGTCGGGGCTCTGCTTCGTCGCGCGGGGGAAAGAAGAAGATTTGGGGATTTTGGTCGCGCGGCTAAGGTTAAACGAGGGGGATGGGCCTTTAGTACCGGTTGGTACCACCAACCGGTACGAAAGACCTTTCGTACCGGTTGGTGGTACCAACCGGTACTAAAGGGTTTTTTTTTGTTTTCTTTTTTCTTTACTTGTTTTCTTTTCTTTTGCTTGTTTCTTTTTTCTTTTACTTGTTTTCTTCTTTCTTTTCTCGTTTCTTTTTCTTTTCTTTTGTGTTTCTTTTCTTTTCTTTTCATTTTCTATTTCTTTTCATTTTCTATTTCTTTTCTTTTCATTTTCTATTTCTTTTCATTTTCTATTTCTTTTCTTTTCATTTTCTATTTCTTTTGTTTTGTGTTTCTTTTCTTTTATATTTCTTTTCTATTTATTTTGTTTTCTGTTTCTTCTTTCTTTTCTGTTTTTTTTCTTTTCTTTTTATTTTCTATTTCTTTTCTTTGCTATTTGTTTTCTATTTCTTTTTCTTTTTTCGTTTGTTTTCTTTTCTATTTGTTTTCTATATCCTTTTTTATATTTCTTTTCTATATATTTTTTAATTCTTTTATATATATTATCTATTTCTATTCTTTACTCCCGCCACGACGCCGTCCGCGCGGGAAACTTTCCCGCCACGTACGACGGAAAAAGGCGAGAAAGAAAGGGCGGGAATAAAATTTTATTACGAGTGAACTCGAATTAAAAGTACATAGCTTAACTGAAAATTAAAGATACATGGCCAAATTCTACTGTTGGAGTCATTCAGTCATACTCGTGCCTAGCCCCGTAGTAGTCGCCATCGTAGTCGTCGTAGTCACCGTCATCATCGTCGCTGGCATCGGGGTCGCGGTACTCGAACGTCGGCGGGTGAGCACGCGTGGGCTGGGACTGAGGGTAGCGCAGGCGGGGGCCACGGTAGGCCATGACGCCCTGGAGAGTCCGGCCGCGCCACCACGAGCCGACGGCCGGCCTCGTTGAAGTTCGGAGGAGGCGGGCCGCCCTCCTCGTGCTCGGCAAGCGCCCTCTCACGCCGATTGATGAAGAAGCTTTCCCAAGTCGGGCTGTAGTCGGGATGCCACCGGGGATTCCTCCGCTGCTCGGCGTGAGCTCGAAGTAGTAGTGGTTCATGATGGCCATCTCGCGCGCCACACCTAGAGGGACTGGAGGGACCGGTACGCCTCCGACGCTTAGCAACCAGCCGGTCGGGATGCGGTAGCCCGGCGGGCAGGGGTAGTTCGAGGCGCAAAGCGCCTCCGCCTCCCGGGGGGTTAGAGATGCGATGGAAGCCATGGGAGAGAATGATGAGGTTTGCAGATATGAGTCTAGATGTGATATGTAAATGGTGGCCAAGCCTACATATATATAGTGAAAAAATGGCGGGAAGACAGAGGCGGGAACCGGTGGAAAGCGCGGGAAGAAAATAGGCGGGAAGACAGAGGCAAACCTTTAGTACCGGTTGGTGGGTGCAACCGGTACTAAAGCTGTCGGCGGGGTAAGGACGCCCTGCTCGATGAGATAAAGTATGTAGCGCACGACGCCCTGTCGGTGGGATAAGGACGCGTGGGTAACCTTTAGTACCGGTTGGTGGGTGCAACCGGTACTTGTCGGCGGGATAAGGACGCTCTGCTCGATGAGCTAAAGTATGTAGCGCACGACGCCCTGTCGGTGGGATAAGGACTCGTGGGTAACCTTTAGTACCGGTTGGTGGGTGCAACCGGTACTAAAGCTGTCGGCGGGATAAGGACGCTCTGCTCGATGAGCTAAAGTATGTAGCGCACGACGCCCTGTCGGTGGGATAAGGACGCGTGGGTAACCTTTAGTACCGGTTGGTGGGTGCAACCGGTACTAAAGCTGTCAGCGGGATAAGGACGCTCTGCTCGATGAGCTAAAGTATGTAGCGCACGACGCCCTGTCGGAGGAAGAAGAAGAGAAAGTAGAAGCGGCGCCGTGCCTATAAAAGGAGCATCGATACACCATGGGAAGCAGCTCAACAAGCCAACATGGATGGAGAGTTTCATCACCATGGATGGAGGAAAGGGTTGGGAAATCTCCGTGGCGGAACTTGTCGAAGATGCCCTTGGTGCACACGCCCTATGGCATCTTCGGAAGTTCCGCCTCGGAAAAATTTCCCTGCAAGCCCGTGGAAGACTCCATCGATCTCCTCTAACAATGTTGGGGAAAGGGTTGGGAAATCTCCCGTGGCGGAACTTGTCGAAGATGCCCTTGGTGCACACGCCCTATGGCATCTTCGGAAGTTCCGCCTCGGAAAATTTTCCCTGCAAGCCCGTGGAAGACTCCATCGATCTCCTCTAACAATGTTGGGGAAAGGGTTGGGAAATCTCCCATGGCGGAACTTCTCGAATATGCCCTTGGTGCACATGCCCTATATATGGCATATTCGGAAGTTCCGCCTCGGAAAAATTTCCCGCAAGCCCGTGAAAGCTACTTAACTAGTAAAACAAGCCAACCATCTCCATTGTTAATATCTTACATACAGTAACATCATTACACAAAAGTGATTTCCATATTGAGATACACAAGTTATGATCCCTATATGTAGCTAGCTAGTCTTCCGAGTTTTCTTCGCCCGTTTCCCTTTCTTCTTATCTGCGACGCAACCATGGACAATCTTCATTGTTTAAGATGATGCTTGGGTCAATTTTTACCTTGAAGGGTGGAATATCATCAAACTTATTATAATCTTCTGACATGTCTGTCTTGTCCTCTACTCCCACGATGTTTCTTTCTCCTGAAAGAACTATGTGCCGCTTTGGCTCATCGTATGATGTGTCCTCTTGCCTTTCTTTTATTTTTTTCGGTTTGCTAGACATGTCCTTCACATAAAAAACCTGAGCCACTTCACCGGCTAGGACGAATGGTTCGGTGTCGTACCCTAGATTCTTGAAATCCATTGTAGTCATTCCATGCTGCGGGTCTACCTGTACCCGTCTTTCGAAGTTGAACCATTTGCACCGGAACAAAGGGACCTTGAAATTAGGTCCATAGTCAAGTTCCCATATCTCCTCTATGTACCCATAATATGTGACCTTGTTCCCATTGCCATCTTCTGCATCAAAGCGGACACCACTGTTTTGGTTGGTGCTCTTTTTGTCTTGGGCGAAAGTGTAAAATGTGTTCCCATTAATCTTGTACCCTTGAAAAGTCGATATAGTAGAAGATGGTTGCTTGGCCAACAAGTACAGCTGCTCGTCATCGGTGACATTCATGAGACGTGTTTGCAACCAACCGCCAAAAGTCTTCATGTGTTCTCCATCAATCCAGTCTTCATGTTGCTCCGGGTATTTAGAGCGTAAGATCTCCTTGTGTTCCTCTTTGTACGGAGCCACCAAGATGGAATTATGTAGAACTGTGTAGTGTGCTTGAGTGAAAGAATGCCCGTCCATACACGTTGCTGATTTCTTTCCTAGCGTGCCTTTTCCACACAGTCTCCCCTCATAGCGCGATTCAGGAACACCGATCGGCTTAAGGTCAAGAATAAAGTCAACACAAAACTCAATGACCTCCTCTGTTCCATAGCCCTTGGAGATGCTTCCTTCGGCCTAGCACGGTTATGAATGTACTTCTTTAAGACTCCCATGAATCTCTCAAAGGGGAACATGTTGTGTAGAAATACAGGACCGAGAACGCCAATCTCTTCGACCGAGTGAACTAGGAGATGTGTCATAATATTGAAGAAGGATGGTGGGAACACCAACTCGAAGCTGACTAGACATTGGACCACATCCTTCTGTAAATTTTGTAGAGTAAGTGGATTGATCACCTTCTGAGAAATTGCATTGAGGAACGCACATAGCTTCACAATGGGTACTCGAACATTTTCCCAGCAGAAGCCCCTCAATGCAACTCGGAAGTAATTGTGTCATAATCACGTGGCAGTCATGAGACTTTAGGTTTTGAAACTTTTTCTCCGACATGTTTATTATTCCCTTTATATTCGACGAGAAGCCGGACGGGACCTTGATGCTACTCAGGACTTCAAAAAAGATCTCCTTCTCCTCTTTGGTAAGAGCGTAGCTGGCAGGACCTTGATACTTCTCTGGATTCAGGTTGTTTCCTTCGTGGATACTTTGCTGGTCTTGCCGTGCATCCGGTGTATCTTTTGTCTTCCCATACACGCCCAAGAAGTTTAGCTGGTTCACGCAAAGATTTTTCGTCATGTGCATCACGTCGATTGCAGAGTGAACCTCTAAGAATTTCCAGTAGGGTAGCTCCCAAAATATCGACTTCTTCTTCCACATGGGTACGTGTCCGTCAACATCATGCGGAACAGATTGTCCGCCGGGACCCTTTCCAAAGATCACTTTTAAATCCTTGACCATATCATATATAACTTCCCCGAGTAGGGCGGGTAGGCTTCGTTCGGTTATCTCGCCTCACCTCCGAAATGCTTTCCTCTCTTTCTTACGTGATGTTGTTTTGGAAGAAATCGACGATGCCCCGGTACACATTCTTGTTTCCCAAATAATTACTCGTCAGTCTCACCTAAACGAGTGTGTGCATGCATTGTATCCCTTGTTTGACTGCCCCGAAATGTTACCAAGAGCAGGCCAATCATTGATGGTTACAAATAACAACGCTCGTAGGTTAAATTCCTTTTGTTCGTGCTCATCCCACACAGGTACACCTTTGTCACGCCACAACTCTAAAAGTTCTTCAACCAATGGCCTCAGGTACACATCAATGTCGTTGCCGGGTTGCTTCGGGCCCTGTATGAGCACTGGCATCATAATGAACTTCCGCTTCATGCACAACCAAGGAGGAAGGTTATAGATACATAGAGTCATCGGCCAGGTGCTATGACTCGGAGCTCTGCTCCCCGAAAGGATTAAAGCCATCCGTACTTAGACCAAATCTTAAGTTCCTTGCGTCATCTGAAAATGACTTGAACTCTCTGTCGATTTTTCTCCACCTGCGACCCGTCGGCGGGGTGTCTCGAGCATCACATCTTTCTTACGGTCCTCTTTGTGCCATCGCAACAACTTGGCATGCTCTTTGTTCTGGAACAAACGTTTCATCCGTGGTATTATAGAAGCATACCACATCACCTTCGCAGGAACCCTCTTCCTGGCGGTGGACTCACCCTCAACATCGCCAGGGTCATCTCACCTGATCTTATACCTCAATGCACTACATACCGGGCATGCATTCAAATTCTCGTACTCCCCGCGGTAGAGGATGCGATCATTGATGCATGCATGTATCTTCCGCACCTCTAATCCTAGAGGGCGAGACAACCTTCTTTGCTTCGTACGTGCTAGAGGGCAACACGTTCTCCCCGGAAGCATCTTCTTTATTATTTTCAGCAACTTTTCAAATCCCTTGTCGAAGTACCATTCTCCGCCTTCCACTTGCAGCAATTCCAGCGTGGTACCCAGCTTTTTCGACCATTTTCGCAATTTGGGTACAACAGGTTTGTTGTGATCCTCTAACATTTTCTCCAACTTCAACCTCTCCTTTTCATTTCCGCAGTTCATCTTCGCATCAAGAATGGCCCGACCCAAATCGTCATCCGGGTCATCAAAAATCGGCTCATCGAAAATGGGCTCTTCTTCAGCTTCGTCTTCCCCCATTCTACTACCACCGTCTTCAGTGAATAAGGGATAGTTGTCACTATCCTCTTCTTCTTCGTTGTCTTCCAATATAACCCCTCTTTCTCCGTGCTTGGTCCAACAATTATAGCTGGGCATGAAACCGTTCTCCAGCAGGTGGACGTGAAGGGTCTTCGAGGTAGAGTAATCCTTCATATTCTTACGGGAACTACATGGACAATACATGAAACCATTCGACCGCCTGTTTGCCTCAGCCACGTTGAGAAAATAATGCATGCCATTAATGAACTCGGGATGGCACCGGTCACCGTACATCCATTGTCGACTCATCTGCATTTTATATGTATATCAAAAATCATTAAATACACAACATCATGGATATATGAGTGACCAACTTAATTAATATTCAAGTTCATCACATAAAACTAATTGTTTTTTATAAAAAAGAAGAGGGGCTCACCGAGGTGGTATCGTGCCGGCTAGGGGACGACGCTGGCGATCGACAGCGATAAGGACGGGGATGATACTAATTAAAACCTACAAAACATACCATAATTTTAGCTCAAATTGCATATAAAAAATAAAATCACTAACTTAGGCATTTCATCGAACACCTTGCTTGCACTACAAAAATAGTACGAGTTAAAACTACCAAAGAACTGAGCTAAATTAGAAACGCCGGAAGGAAGGATGATATTGCTAACCCTGGATAGATGTATGCCGTTAATCTTGTTAAAATGGTGGAGAAAAATGAAAATTATTGGAGTGTGAGAGGTGCAAAAAATTTGGAAATGTGAGAGAGGATGAGAAGGAAATGAGATATGCAGGGAGCTCGGGCGCTGCCGCGCGCTGATATAGGGCATGGACCCTTTAGTACCGGTTCCTTACACGAACCGGTACTAAAGGTGCAGCCTTGGCCCCACCACCGCCTGGAAGCGGGCGAAACCCTTTAATACCGGTTCGTGTTACGAACCGGTATTAAAGGTCCGTTACGAACCGGTATAAATGTCCCACCCCTGGAACCGGTATTAATAACGCCTTTCGTACCGGTTCGTAAGGGAACCGGTACTAAAGGCTTAGATGGATGAGAGGTTTTCTACTAGTGCCTATGCACATCCATGGCAAGGATCTCGCTGATCTGATCCGTTTCAACATGTCCCACGTTTTGTACCGCTCAGAAGTCTGAGCTTCCCCGTAAACACAAGTGAACCTCCAAGGCTCATCCTCCCCTTCGGTCACAATAGCATCCAAATGATACTTGGAATACGGCAAAATCTCAATATTTATTTCATTACTCCAAAACATCCCGAGGCCTCCACTACGCCCCGTACTGCGTACAGCAAATGCATGATCATATCTTAGTGTTCTAGCTAGGCCTTCAACCCAAGACTTGTGCAACTGTGTCTCAACTACACAAAGAACGGTAGGTTTAAAGCGCCTCACGAGATCGCGAAGCTCATGAACTGTCGCGTCACCTCCCAGGCCGTAACAGTTCCAACATATTGAACTCATTGATCTTGGCGGCGCTCCTGCGCGGAGCCCGACCTAGAATTGTTCACTTCGCTCTTCCTTTGCTTCTTCGGCAGTGGTGTCTTTACCGGCGACGGTGGCACACCACTCCCTCCCGTGTTCACCATCCCAGCGTGATCTGGCGGAGGTGCATCACTGCTCAGCGACCCAGATGTCTCTGACCCATCCGTGATCTGCAGCTGTCCCTTTCCTTCCGCTACATCCTCCCCTCCTCCATTGTTTGGTGCTGCACCTGGAGGTCGTTTGCGTGATTCCATGTCCTTTGGTGCTCCACGATCATTAGCAAGGCTTCCTCGGTTTCCCTCTCTACCTTGTCCCTTATTAGCTCTAGGAGTCTGGGAGTGCCAATCCTCCGTAGGCGCTACCATCCAATCTCCATACTGTTTTTCATCAGCATGGACTCCATCACCACATTCGAAATCGCCATGTCCCAGGAGGCCACACACATGGCAGTACTTTGGCAATTTTTCATACAAGACTTGAAAATGCATCCTTTCATTTCCTTCAGGGTGCAAACCCACGATCCTGGTCACGTGCTTGTTTACATCAAGCTTAATTCTTTTTTTTCGCGGGCACGCGAAAAGCGTGCCATATCTTTATAGAAGAGAGCAAACAGATTTACAAGAGACCAAAAGGGGGATGCGAACATCTGCCCTTGGCCAACCCACGCACGCCACCCCACAAAAAACTAAGGTCCTACTCTCGCAACATGACTCTCCACTCCACTCCCCTCGCAGCCCTCCAAAGGCTGAACTCCTCAAGAATCATGTCGATGATCTGCTCCGTGGGTAGCTGCCTCTCCAAGTTTCCGAACACACGGGCGTTCCTTTGCTTCCAAAGTGTCCAGGCAATCAGCAAAACGAAAGTGTCAAAGCCTCTCCTGTCCTCCTTCCGCAACCTCTTCCTGGTCTCCGTCCACCATCTCTCTAGATTTGTATTCTCATGTGGTTCTTGCAGCTGTGATCCTACCCTTCTCAAGCATCCGAACCAGACCATCTTGGCATACGGGCACTGCACCATAATATGGTCCACATTATCATCCTCCTGTAAGCAAGTGGCGTAGGGATCCGGATGATCCTGCAGCCCATGTCGAGCCCTCCGGTCCGACGTCGAAAGCCTGCGTCTAATTGCCAACCAACCAAAAAATTTGCATTTAGTGGGAGCAAAAGACCTCCAAATCGGCTTAGGCATACTCCAGGAGACCCTTCCTTGGCAGAGCATGTTATAGGTCGCTCTAGCGGTATAGCCTCCAGACGGCGAGCCTTTCCATAAGATCTGATCCGGCCTGCTGCCATCCCGAGGCACTCTCTCCAGCTCTTCCCAAAGCCGGGTACATTGCATCCATCCCTCAATGGACAGCTCCCCAACAACGTCAGAGAACCAGGAATCCTCGACCAATGCATCACTCGCCTTCCTAGTGTTCTTCCTCCTCGTTGGGACTAGAGCCGCGGCCTCTGGCGCAATCTCCTCCGCATTCCTCCCATTGATCCATCTATCTTTCCAAAAGAGGATACTCTCCCCACCCCCACTTGGAACTTGGCCAGACTCTGAAACACATCATTTGCTTCCTGGTCGTTGATCGCCGGCAGCCCCTGCCATGGCCTGGAGGGGTCTGTGCGACGCAGCCAACACCAACGCGTTCTAAGGGCCAGCCCTTGC
This sequence comes from Lolium rigidum, assembly GCF_022539505.1. Classification (NCBI taxonomy): domain Eukaryota; kingdom Viridiplantae; phylum Streptophyta; class Magnoliopsida; order Poales; family Poaceae; genus Lolium; species Lolium rigidum. Next base: position 69,015,930 of record NC_061511.1, read on the forward strand.
AACCTCAGATCCTTAACTCCCAACCCTCCAAACCGTGTTGGCTTGCATATGGTGTCCCACACCACCAAGCATTGCCCTCCATTTATCTCCTTCTTCCCCGCCCAGAAAAAGGCTCTCATCCACCGAGCCAACTCTTCAAGCACCCAAGCTGGCGCCTCCGCGACCATCAGTTGATGTATAGGCCTCGCGCTTATCACCGATTTAACCAAAACCAGTCTCCCCGATTTCTGGATCATCCCCCTCTGCCAGGCCGGTACGCAATGCATGACCTGGTCAATCATGGGCTGCCATTCTGCCTTTGTCAGAGGCCTCAAGGCTAGTTGCATGCCAAGATATTTGATGGGGAATCCCACCACCTCGCAACCTAAGATCTCCACCACTCTCTCAGCTTCTCCTTCATGCTCTCTAATCAGCGTTGCTGAGGTTTTCCTATAGTTCACACAGAGTCCAGAAGCCTCACCAAACATTCTCAGAATGGCCTTCACCACTTCCAACTCTGTGGCCAGCGGCTTGCAGAAGATAACCACATCATCTGCATACACCGATATCCTCTGGAGCGCTGTGATCCCCGCAAGCCCGGCAAAAAGTTGTCTCTCTACTGCTTTCTTGACTGCCGCAGTCAGCACCTCCATAGCCGCCACAAACAACATAGGTGATGTGGGATCACCCTGTCTAAGGCCTCTGACATGAACAATCCTACCTCCAGGAACTCCATTCACCAACACTCTAGTATTTGCCGTATTAAGCAGCAAGGACACCCACTTTAAAAATCTCTCTCCAAACCCCATGCGTCGAAGAACCTCAAAAAGGAAACTCCAAGAGATAGAATCAAAGGCCCTCGTGAGGTTCAACTGAATGTTCGAGGACGTCGCCTAGAGGGGGGTGAATAGGCGGTGTGGCAAGTTTTAGCCTTTTCCAATTTTAGCGCAACGAAAGGTAAATGTGATAGCTTTGGCAAAGGTGAAGATCCTACAATGATACTAGGACATGTGCAACAAGTAAAGGAATCAACAAGATAGTAAGAGTAAGGTGCGAGATAACCGGAGGACGCGGAGGCGAGTTGAGGTTTGTTTACCGCAGTTCCTTCCACAACAGGAAGTACATCTGCGTTGAGGAGGTGCTAGTCTCACACGAGAGACTAGACGGCCACACCACGAAGGAAGGCCTCACCTTCTTGCTCGAGACAGCTCCACGGAGGTGCTCTCCCTCTTCCACTAAGGCACCGGTCGAGGCGGTGATTCCTTCACAAGGTTGGGGCGAGCTCCACACACACAAGGATGCTCCCAACACCCTATGGAGCTAGTACATCACCAAGCTAGCATCCATAGCTGCACATCTCCAATGCTCCACCATAGGAACCCATCCAATGCTCCACACAAGGAACCCTTCCAATGCTCCACCAAAGGAACGCTACCAATGCCCCACGAAGGAACCCGTCCAATGCCCCACGAAGGAACCCTTCCAATGCTCCACAAGAGGAACTCTTCCAATGCTCCACTAAGGAACCCTATCACCAAGATCCACTAAGGAAGATCACACACACCCTACGAGATCGGAACCCCGGAGAGAGGACAACCCATGCACCTTATGCAATGGCTAAGAACACCACTAGGATGTCCAAGTTCTTCTCTCCCAAATTCCAACAAAGCTAGAAGAAGCAATTGGGGGAATAAGGGAGGAAGAACAAAGGAGGAGAAACACCAAGAAACTCCAAGATCTAGATCTAGCAAGATCCTCTCACTTAGAGGAGGATTCAATTGGTGAAGCTCTAGATCTAGATCTCCTCTCTCCTTTCCCCCAAAAATATGCAACAAATAGTGGGGGGATCAAGAGGAGGAAGAAAGAACCCAAGGTCAACAATGGAGGAGAGAGAGTGGAGGTGCAGGGTTGGTTTGGGCGGAGGTGGAAGAGAGGTATAAATAGGGGACCCAGAAATATAGCTGTTGGGGCTGAAAAACGGTCAGATCCGCGCCCAAAGCGGTACTACCGCTTGTCGAAGCGGTACTACCGCCTGCGCGTGAACTGTGCAGAAAACAGATCTGAATTGGCCCGAAACCGGTAGTACCGCTCCGTGGAGCGGTACTACCGCTTGTGCAAAACTGAAGAGAAAAATGCAGAGAGAGAGAGGCAGACAGCAGGGCAGTGCATGCGGTATTGCAGCGTGGGCAGCAGCTGCGCGGTGGGGCCAGCAGCAGGTCGGCAGGGCGAGTAGCATGCGGTCGAGCGGGCGGACAGCAGCGCGGCGCGGCAGGAGCAAGTGTGCGGGCAGCGCAGGGTGGAGCCAGCAGCGCAGCGGCGCATAGACGAGCGGGAGCAGCGCGGGTCAATGCGCGGGTGTCTCCGCGCGGGATCCAAGCAAGGCGCGCACGCGGCTCGAGGGCGGGAGCAGGCGGGTGCAGCGGGCGAGCGGCGAGCTGGCGGCTTGGCGCGGTGGGCTTGGCGTGGAGATGGGCCAAGTGGCCAGGAGGCGGTGGAGGCAAGGCTGGGGAAAAACAGGCCGGTAGTACCGGGCCTGGTACCGGTCTTGGTACCGTAATTGGGTTACGGTACTACCGGGCTGGTACCGGCCTGGTACCGCTTGCGATCCAGTAAGCCCAAACCGCGCGTGCGGTATTTAGGCCGGTACCGCCCGCGGTAGTACCGCCCGGCCCATATGCAGTTTTCTTTTCTTTTTCCAAATATGATGCACTATAAAATCCATATCTTGAGCTAGGAAACTCGGAATGATGTGAAACCAATTTCGTTGGAAAGAGGGCGACAAGAGCTACCTTCTCACATGATGAAATCATGGAAAAGAGTAGATGATGATTTTCTCATGATCATAGAGGTGTAACCTCTCAATATGGTATATCGGGAAAATCATCACCCTTGCGCGTGCAACATGCAATGCAACCGAAATCTGTTCCATGCATAAGAACTAAGAAGAACCAAGAACGCGATGCAATGCATGCAAGGTTTTAGCTCTCTCCGATGATACGACCCACTACCCTATCGAGCACAAACCTAATCCTTGCGCGTTCTTCTCGAGTCGGCAAGCTCCGCCTTCACCCTCTTCATCATTGTCCATGCCACCGTCTTCATCATTGCCCATGCCACCATCTTCTCCCATCTTGTACGCACACCACCGTCGTCATCCATCTTCAACGCCGTCTTCTCTCTTCATCTTCAACACGGTCTTTGTCTCTCTTCGACACCATCTTCATCATTGTACTCGTCTTCTCCATCTTACAACCTTGAGTCCAACATGACTATGGACTTGACCTAAGATTGATTCTCAATGCAACCGTTAGTCCATAGGGATTGTCATCAATTACCAAAACCACACATGGGGTAAAGGACTTGTTCTTACAATCTCCCCTATTTTGGTAATTGATGACAATCTCTTTGAGAGGGTTGAGATATGGAATTTAGCGAACAACCCAAGTTGAATATTTAGAACAAACTCCCCCATAATATATGCATGTGTGAATGAACTTGAATTTCATTGCATATACCGGCAACTAAAGCCTAGCGGAGTATCCTCTAAATATTCAACAATGCAAAGCAACACATGCAAGGCATAGAAACCCTCCAAACCTCTCCCCCATTGGCATTAATTGCCAAAATGGACGAAAGGTTTGGAAGGCCAATATAGTGAGTGTTCCTCCTTAAGTTGTGCATTTCTCATAATTGTGAGTGAAATCAAATGCACATATTCAATGACGAATATTCGGAGGAAATCAAACTATATTGAGGATCAAAGATTGCAAGAGGATATGAAGGTGAGACACTATGAAGCAAGCAATCAATGAACCAACACTATGCTCTAAGTAATTATGTGAAAGCTCGCCAAAGTTTGTGCACAAGATAAACAATTTGCATTGAAGAATAAGGTGCACAAGCATGGCATCATTACTCCCACAAGACCACTCAAGGCATGTGCCAAAATCAACTATGAGTGCTTGAAGATGCAAATGATATAAAATGAGCACTCATAGCCAAGTTCTTTGTGAAGACATTAAAGAGTGAAATAAGAATGAAGGAATAGACTCCAACAAAGAGGGATATCAAAAGATATGCACCATCTCTTATGTGTATAAGTTTCTTTAAGTGGACAACATCATGGAGACGTTTATTCACAAAGAAACATGCACACACAAGATAGGTACAAGAGAGATAGAGCAAGATATCCAAACAAGTATGCTCAAGGACTTATCTCATGTTAAGAATCTAAACCAAATATAAGAAATGAGATAACCCACTTCCAAAGAAAGCAAGGTTCGAATAAACCAAACCCTCAACACTTTTCATGATGGCACAAAAGTACCGAAAAGGAAAAGGTTTGTCTTCCAAGGTCAAAATCTTGAAACAAGGAAGTGTTCTAGCAAACATAGGAGAGCTCCCCCAAAATTAGTGCACCATTTAGAATTTTGCATTTGAATACAAAATGCACAAATGTGGGATTTGCTCAATCATGTTTGTCAACACACCAACAAGGTTCAAGTGAAACAAGGAGATCCAAAAGAAGCAAGGAAGACAAATGGGAGTCTGATACATCTCCGACGTATCGATAATTTCTTATGTTCCATGCCACATTATTGATGTTATCTACATGTTTTATGCACACTTTATGTCATATTCGTGCATTTTCTGGAACTAACCTATTAACAAGATGCCGAAGTGCCGGTTCTCGTTTTCTCGCTGTTTTTGGTTTCGAAATCCTAGTAAAGAAATATTCTCGGAATTGGACGAAATCAACGCCCGGGTTCCTATTTTGCCCGGAAGCATCCAGAACACCCGAGAGCCGCCAGAGGGAAGCCCTGGGGGCCCCACACCACACCCTGGCGCGGCCAGAGGGGGGGCCGCGCCGCCCTATAGTGTGGGCCCCCAGGCCCCCTCCGAGGCTGCCCTTTCGCCTATTTACAGCCTCCGTCGCGAAAACCCTATTACGTTCGACGAAACCCACAGAAACCTTCCAGAGCCGCCGCCATCGCGAAGCCAAGATCTGGGGGACAGGAGTCTCTATTCCGGCACGCCGCCGGACGGGGAAGTGCCCCCGGAAGGCTTCTCCATCGACACCGCTGCCATCTTCACCGCCATCTTCATCACCGCTGCTGCTCCCATGAGGAGGGAGTAGTTCTCCATCGAGGCTCGGGGCTGTACCGGTAGCTATGTGGTTCATCTCTCTCCTATGTACTTCAATACAATAATCTCATGAGCTGCCTTACATGATTGAGATTCATATGATGATGCTTGTAATCTAGATGTCGTTATGCTAGTCAAGTGAATTTTACTCATGTGATCTCCGGAGACTCCTTGTCCCACGTGTGTAAAGGTGACGAGTGTGTGCACCGTGTGGGTCTCTTAGGCTATATTTCACGGAATACTTATTCACTGTTATGAATGGCATAGTGAAGTGCTTATTTATATCTCTTTATGATTGCAATGTATTTTGTATCACAATTTATCTATGTGCTACTCTAGTAATGTTATTAAAGTAGTTTTATTCCTCCTGCACGGTGTAATGGTGACAGTGTGTGCATCCATGTTAGTACTTGGTTTATGCTATGATTATGATCTCTTGTAGATTATGAAGTTAACTATTGCTATGATGGTATTGATGTGATCTATTCCTCCTACATAAGCATGAAGGTGACAGTGTGCATGCTATGTTAGTACTTGGTTTAGTCTATTGATCTTTCATGCACTCTAAGGTTATTTAAATATGAACATTGAATTGTGGAGCTTGTTAACTCCGGCATTGAGGGTTCGTGTAATCCTACGCAATGTGTTCATCATCCAACAAGAGTGTAGAGTATGCATTTATCTATTACTGTTATGTGATCAATGTTGAGAGTTTCCACTAGTGAAAGTGTAATCCCTAGGCCTTGTTCCTAAATATCGCTATCGCTGCTTGTTTCATTGTTTTACTCGCGTTACTACTGCTGCAATACTACCACCATCAACTACACGCCAGACAAGCTATTTTCCGGCACCGTTGCTACTGCTCATACTTATTCATACCACCTGTATTTCACTATCTCTTCGCCGAACTAGTGCACCTATTAGGTGTGTTGGGGACACAAGAGACTTCTTGCTTTGTGGTTGCAGGGTTGCATGAGAGGGATATCTTTGACCTCTTCCTCCCTGAGTTCGATAAACCTTGGGTGATCCACTTAAGGGAAAACTTGCTGCTGTTCTACAAACCTCTGCTGTTGGAGGCCCAACACTGTCTACAGGAAAAGGAGGGGGAGCGTAGACATCAGAGTCTAACCCACAAGGACAAATTCTTGGCAAGAAATGAAGCAATTGAACACAAGAGCCAAGTGTGAGGATGATCCGGAACAATACTACACAATTTATTACCAATTGTCAAAGGACAAGAGGTGTATAGGAAATATCCATATGTAGTTTGTGAGTATGTCCAAGATTATCTTCACAACAAGAAAGCAAATGGTAAAGTGGGATTTGTATGAGCACACATGTCACATAGGAACAAGATAATCTATAATATCAACTCTATGTGACACAACCTCAAATGTTCACATTTTCTAGGCTTGTAAAATGCACATGGCATAATACTCCCCCATGATGTGATAAAGACATTTTCCGTGCAAGAGGCAAATAAGAACCAAGTGAGATAATTAATGGACATTATAGAATTTTAATTCGTCACATCACACATTTTAGGATTGTGAGATACATGAAGCATATCACTCCCCCAAAATGGGATAGTCCATTAATCTCTCACATGAGCCAACACTTAATGATATAAACAAGATGCAATAGGCTCAACAAAGAACAATTGTACATGATGTGCCACCCAACATAAATAAGAAACAAGATAAGTAAGTAGGAAGAACAACATGCACAATCACATGCAAGGCACAAAACCAACACATGTAAAAGGGGAGCGAGTAACTTTCAAAGTAAAGGAGTTGAGAACTCGTTACCGCAGGGAGATGCATGGGTAAAGGATAAGATGAATACAACTTGACTTGAGGAAGTGAGAATGATGAAGATCCCCTAAGTCTTCATGAGCTAGTCAAGCCTCCATGCCCTCCACATGTACCTATTGATCAAGTTTTGGCTTGTTGGTCCCCAACTAAGTTGGGTCCTAAGAAGTTAGTCACAATAGGCTTGGCAACCCAAATGGTTCTTTGTGCGAAACCACTTTGAGTGCCAACATATTTGGCAAACACATTGCCAACCTTATCCTTATGTAGAGAGTAAGCACCATGGATCAAGATAGGGTTGGATGAGTTACCACTTGTACAAAAGGAGGAGATGTGGCCCTTCTCACGGCATATGTAACATCTTATTCTCCTCCCCTTCTTCTCACTTGATTTCTCCGCAACGGGAGCCTTGGCTTGATCCTTCTCGAGTAGCGGCCCTTCTTCACGTTGAGGTAGACCTTGAGCTCCATCTTGAGGCCGCTTCCCTTGTTTCTTCTCGCCAAGTGGCTTCTTCTTCAAGGGGCACAATCTAACATGATGCCCTTCAATCTTGCACTTGAAGCACACAATCTTGGCGGGGTCCTTCACATGCCCTTGGCCCTTCTTCCGCTTGTGCGAGGTGTACTTGTTCTTGTTGTTGGAGTTGAATCCAATTCCACTCTTGTCATTGGGTAATTGCTTCCCCTCATGACCCTTTACCAAGTCCTTCTTAAAAGAAGAGACTTGGGCCTCGAGCTCTTCGATTTCCCCTACATGGTTAGTAACAACACAAGTACTAGAGGAAGTGGAAGCTTTATTGTTAGAGCAACGAGGCAAGGTATGTAATTCACCACAAGATATAGCAATTGCATGGGTGGGTGATTTACTAGCACTAGTACAAGGAATTGTAGAACAAGGCATAGAAGGTAGTTCACCACAAGATAAGTCAATAGCATGAATGGGTGAACTAAAAGCACTAGCACATGGCAAAATAGCATTTTGAGAGGTAGTGCTAGTACTCACATGAGGCACATAAGATTTTACCTTTGTCATGATAGCCTCATGAGCTAACTTTGGCAAATCATGAGAGACTAGAAGATCATCATGGGAGCTAGAAAGCTTTCCATGACTTTCTTCCAATTTCTCATAATTGCTTTTTAGCAAAGCAAGTTGAGCCCTTAGCTCAACATTCTCTTTCAAGATGGAAGCTTCACAAGAGGTAGAGTTAGTAGCACAAGCATTATCAATTATAGCACAAGGAGAAGGCAACTTAGCAAGCTCTATTTGGTTGAGAGCCTCAAATTGCTCAAGTGACTCGGTGAGAAGTTCACAATCCTCAAGGAGTTTACCATGAACAATTACTAGCTCATCATATTTAATTTGTAAATCATGTGCCACCTCTAAAGCTCTATCACGAGATTCCTTTACCCTACGTATCTTTAGAGCAAAGTTCTCTTCAAGAGTTTCATTGGTGGTTTGTTGTTCGTTAAGAGCTTCTTTAAGAGTTGCAATCTCAATTGCATCCTCGTGCTCATACTCTTCCTTTTCCTCAATGAGTTTTGTGCTCTTAATGGCAAAATTGAAGATTTTCATGAAGTTAGAGCGAGCAAGTTTTTTCTTAGGAAGAGCATGATAAACCGACTTTCCCAACTTATTTAAGGAAGCAACATTAAGTCCTTCCATATCATCATCCTCATCATCACTAGATAGATAGGGTTCCAAGGAAGGAGATACCTTAGAAGCCTTAGCCATAAGGCAAGTGTAGGAACCGTGCAATGATGAAGAAGATGAATTCCTTGAAGCTCCATCCAAGATCTTGTCTTGGCCCATAGTATCTTTGGTTTCCTCTACATTGTTAGTCACACAAATACTAGAGGAAAGCAAAGTATCTTCATTATGGCAACAAGACAAGAGAAGCATATCATCATGGGATGAAGATATGCAAGGACTATCAACACTAGCATGTAAATCATTTATAGTGCTACAAGTGTTAAAGTCCAAAGATGAGACATTGCAATGGGATAGAGATGAAGAATCATCAAGAGAGCGCTCACCATCAACAATGCAATGTTCATCACCACTCACCATACCATTACCTTGTGTCTTACCACACGTTGGTGAAGTGGAAGGAGCGTGATCATCCTCAATGGTCTTGGATCCACCATATGTATCTCAAAGCTTTGTCTAAACCTCATGAGCACTCCGGAAGGGCGTAATGGAGGAAATCACTACATGACTCACAACACGGCAAAGGACTTTAGTAGCTTGAGCATCTAGATAAGAGTTTTTCTTCTCCTCAAAAGTTGGATTTTGTGGATCCTTGGGAGGAGAAAAACCCATATCAAGAATTCGCTCCACATGTGGGTGCATGTCCTTAAAATAATCAAGCATGTAGAATTTCCAAGCATCATAATTAGTGCCATCAAATGTAAAGGGAGAAATGTGCACTAATCCTCTAGCCGACGTCATACTCTCTAGGCGGTGAAGCCCAACAAGATAAGAGAGCCCTAGCTCTGATACCAATTGAATGTTCGAGGACGTCGCCTAGAGGGGGGGTGAATAGGCGGTGTGGCAAGTTTTAGCCTTTTCCAATTTTAGCGCAACGGAAGGTAAATGTGATAGCTTTGGCAAAGGTGAAGATCCTACAATGATACTAGGACATGTGCAACAAGTAAAGGAATCAACAAGATAGTAAGAGTAAGGTGCGAGATAACCGGAGGACGCGGAGGCGAGTCGAGGTTTGTTTACCGCAGTTCCTTCCACAACAGGAAGTACGTCTGCGTTGAGGAGGTGCTAGTCTCACACAAGAGACTAGACGGCCACACCACGAAGGAAGGCCTCACCTTCTTCCTCGAGAGAGCTCCACGGAGGTGCTCTCCCTCTTCCACTAAGGCACCGATTGAGGCGGTGATTCCTTCACAAGGTTGGGGCGAACTCCACACACACAAGGATGCTCCCAACACCCTATGGAGCTAGTACATCACCAAGCTAGCCTCCATAGCTGCACATCTCCAATGCTCCACCATAGGAACCCATCCAATGCTCCACACAAGGAACCCTTCCAATGCTCCACCAAAGGAACGCTACCAATGCCCCACGAAGGAACCCGTCCAATGCCCCACGAAGGAACCCTTCCAATGCTCCACAAGAGGAACTCTTCCAATGCTCCACTAAGGAACCCTATCACCAAGATCCACTAAGGAAGATCACACACACCCTACGAGATCGGAACCCCGGAGAGAGCACAACCCATGCACCTTATGCAATGGCTAAGAACACCACTAGGATGTCCAAGTTCTTCTCTCCCAAATTCCAACAAAGCTAGAAGAAGCAATTGGGGGAATAAGGGAGGAAGAACAAAGGAGGAGAAACACTAAGAAACTCCAAGATCTAGATCTAGCAAGATCCTCTCACTTAGAGGAGGATTCAATTGGTGAAGCTCTAGATCTAGATCTCCTCTCTCCTTTCCCCCAAAAATATGCAACAAATAGTGGGGTGGATCAAGAGGAGGAAGAAAGAACCCAAGGTCAACAATGGAGGAGAGAGAGTGGAGGTGCAGGGTTGGTTTGGGCGGAGGTGGAAGAGAGGTATAAATAGGGGACCCAGAAATATAGCTGTTGGGGCTGAAAAACGGTCAGATCCGCGCCCAAAGCGGTACTACCGCTTGTCGAAGCGGTACTACCGCCTGCGCGCGAACTGTGCAGAAAGCAGATCAGAATCGGCCCGAAACCGGTAGTACCTCTCCGCGGAGCGGTACTACCGCTTGTGCAAAACTGAAGAGAAAAATGCAGAGAGAGAGAGGCAGACAGCAGGGCAGTGCATGCGGTATTGCAGCGTGGGCAGCAGCTGCGCGGTGGGGCCAGCAGCAGGTCGGTAGGGCGAGCAGCATGCGGTCGAGCGGGCGGACAGCAGCGCGGCGCGGCAGGAGCAAGTGTGCGGGCAGCGCAGGGTGGAGCGAGCAACGCAGCGGCGCGCAGACAAGCGGGAGCAGCGCGGGTCAATGCGCGGGTGTCTCCACGCGGGATCCAAGCAAGGCGCGCACGCGGCTCGAGGGCGGGAGCAGGCGGGTGCAGCGGGCGAGCGGCGAGCTGGCGGCTTGGCGCGGTGGGCTTGGCGTGGAGATGGGCCAAGTGGCCAGGAGGCGGTGGAGGCAAGGCTGGGGAAAAACAGGCCGGTAGTACCGGGCCTGGTACCGGTCCTGGTACCGTAATTGGGTTACGGTACTACCGGGCGTGTACCGGCCTGGTACCGCTTGCGATCCAGTAAGCCCAAACCGCGCGCGCGGTATTTAGGCCGGTACCGCCCGTAGTACCGCCCGGCCCATATGCAGTTTTCTTTTCTTTTTCCAAATATGATGCATGATGTCTACGCCCCCTCCTTTTCCTGTAGACAGTGTTGGGCCTCCAAGAGCAGAGGTTTGTAGAACAGCAGCAAGTTTTCCCTTAAGTGGATCACCCAAGGTTTATCGAACTCAGGGAGGAAGAGGTCAAAGATATCCCTCTCATGCAACCCTGCAACCACAAAGCAAGAAGTCTCTTGTGTCCCCAACACACCAAATAGGTGCACTAGTTCGGCGAAGAGATAGTGAAATACAGGTGGTATGAATATATAGGAGCAGTAGCAACGGTGCCAGAAAATAGCTTGCTGGCGTGTAGTTGATGGTGGTAGTATTGCAGCAGTAGTAACGCAGTAAAACAGTAAACAATCAGCGATAGCAGTATTTAGGAACAAGGCCTAGGGATTAGACTTTCACTAGTGGACACTCTCAACATTGATCACATAACAGAATAGATAAATGCATACTCTACACTCTTGTTGGATGATGAACACATTGCGTAGGATTACACGAACCCTCAATGCCGGAGTTAACAAGCTCCACAATTCAATGTTCATATTTAAATAACCTTAGAGTGCATGAAAGATCAATTCGACTAACCAAGTACTAACATAGCATGCACACTGTCACCTTCATGCTTATGTAGGAGGAATAGTACACATCAATACTATCATAGCAATAGTTAACTTCGCAATCTACAAGAGATCATGATCATAGCATAAACCAAGTACTAACACGGATGCACACACTGTCACCATTACATCATGCATGAGGAATAAAACTACTTTAATAACATTGCTAGAGTAGCACATAGATAAATTGTGATACAAATACATTGCAATCATAAAGAGATATAAATAAGCACTTCACTATGCCATTCATAACAGTGAATAAGTATTCTGTGAAATATAGCCTAAGAGACCCACACGGTGCACACACTATCACCTTTACACACGTGGGACAAGGAGTCTCCGGAGATCACATAAGTAAAATTCACTTGACTAGCATAACGACATCTAGATTACAAGCATCATCATATGAATCTCAATCATGTAAGGCAGCTCATGAGATTATTGTATTGAAGTACATAGGAGAGAGATTAACCACATAGCTACCGGTACAGCCCCGAGCCTCGATGGAGAACTACTCCCTCCTCATGGGAGCAGCAGCGGTGATGAAGATGGCGGTGGAGATGGCAGCGGTGTCGATGGAGAAGCCTTCCGGGGCACTTCCCCGTTCCGGCGGCGTGCCGGAACGGAGACTCCTGTCCCCCAGATCTTGGCTTCGTGATGGCGGCGGCTCTGGAAGGTTTTCGTGGGTTTCGTCGAACGTATCGGGGTTTTCGATCCGGGGGCTTTATATAGGCGAAGAGGCGGCGCAGAGGGTCGAAGGGTGCCCACACCATAGGGTGGCGCGGGCCCCCCGGCCGCGCCGGCCTAGGGTTTGGTGGGCCTGTGCCCCCTCTCGGCGGCTCTCGGGTGTTCCGGATGCTTCCGGGCAAAATAGGAACCCGGGCGTTGATTTCGTCCGATTCCGAGAATATTTCGTTACTAGGATTTCGAAACCAAAAACAGCAGAAAACGAGAACCGGCACTTCGGCATCTTGTTAATAGGTTAGTTCCAGAAAATGCACGAATATGACATAAAGTGTGCATAAAATATGTAGATAACATCAATAATGTGGCATGGAACATAAGAAATTATCGATACGTCGGAGACGTATCAGCATCCCCAAGCTTAGTTCTGCTCGTCCCGAGCAGGTAAAACGATAACAAAGATAATTTCTGGAGTGACATGCCATCATAATCTTGATCATACTATTTGTAAAGCATATGTAGTGAATGCAGCGATCAAAACAATGTATATGACATGAGTAAACAAGTGAATCATAAAGCAAAGACTTTTCATGAATAGTACTTCAAGACAAGCATCAATAAGTCTTGCATAAGAGTTAACTCATAAAGCAATAATTCAAAGTAAAGACATTGAAGCAACACAAAGGAAGATTAAGTTTCAGCGGTTGCTTTCAACTTATAACATGTATATCTCATGGATAATTGTCAACATAGAGTAATATAATAAGTGCAATATGCAAGTATGTAGGAATCAATGCACAGTTCACACAAGTGTTTGCTTCTTGAGGTGGAGAGAAATAGGTGAACTGACTCAACAATGAAAGTAAAAGAATGGTCCTCCATAGAGGAAAAGCATCGATTGCTATATTTGTGCTAGAGCTTTGATTTTGAAAACATGAAACAATTTTGTCAATGGTAGTAATAAAGCATATGTATCATGTAAATTATATCTTACAAGTTGCAAGCCTCATGCATAGTATACTAATAGTGCCCGCACCTTGTCCTAATTAGCTTGGACTACCGGATCATCGCAATGCACATGTTTTAACCAAGTGTCACAAAGGGGTACCTCTATGCCGCCTGTACAAAGGTCTAAGGAGAAAGCTCGCATTGGATTTCTCGCTATTGATTATTCTCAACTTAGACATCCATACCGGGACAACATAGACAACAGATAATGGATTCCTCTTTTATGCATAAGCATGTGGCAACAATTAATAATTTTCTCATATGAGATTGAGGATATATGTCCAAAACTGAAACTTCCACCATGAATCATGGCTTTAGTTAGCGGCCCAATGTTCTTCTCTAACAATATGCATGCTTAACCATAAGGTGGTAGATCTCTCTTACTTCAGACAAGATGAACATGCATAGCAACTCACATGATATTCAACAAAGAATAGTTGATGGCGTCCCCAGTGAACATGGTTATCGCACAACAAGCAACTTAATAAGAGATAAAGTGCATAAGTACATATTCAATACCACAATAGTTTTTAAGCTATTTGTCCCATGAGCTATATATTGCAAAGGTGAATGATGGAATTTTAAAGGTAGCACTCAAGCAATTTACTTTGGAATGGCGGAAAATACCATGTAGTAGGTAGGTATGGTGGACACAAATGGCATAGTGGTTGGCTCAAATATTTGGATGCATGAGAAGTATTCCCTCTCGATACAAGGTTTAGGCTAGCAAGGCTTATTTGAAACAAACACAAGGATGAACCGGTGCAGCAAAACTTACATAAAAGACATATTGTAAACATTATAAGAATCTACACCGTCTTCCTTGTTGTTCAAACTTAATACTAGAAATTATCTAGACCTTAGAGAAACCAAATATGCAAACCAAATTTAGCATGCTCTATGTATTTCTTCATTAATAGGTGCAAAGTATATGATGTAAGAGCTTAAACATGAGCACAACAATTGCCAAGTATCACATTACCCAAGACATTTTAGCAAATTACTACATGTATCATTTTCCAATTCCAACCAGATAACAATTTAACGAAGAAGAAACTTCGCCATGAATATTATGAGCTAAGAACACATGTGTTCATACGAACCAGCGGAGCGTGTCTCTCTCCCACACAAGCATGATGTAATCCAATTTATTCAAACACAAACAAAAACAAAAGCACACAGACGCTCCAAGTAAAGCACATAAGATGTGACCGAATAAAAATATAGATTCAAGAGAAGAAACCTGATAATTTGTCGATGAAGAAGGGGATGCCTTGGGCATCCCCAAGCTTAGATGCTTGAGTCTTCTTGAAATATGCAGGGATGAACCACCGGGGCATCCCCAAGCTTAGACTCTTCACTCTTCTTGATCATAGTAGATCATCCTCCTCTCTTGACCCTTGAAAACTTCCTTCACACCAAACTTCTCATAAACTTCATTAGAGGGGTTAGTACATAATCAAAAACTCACATGTTCAGAGGTGACACAATCATTCTTAACACTTCTGGACATTGCTCAAAGCTACTGGAAGGTAATGGAACAAAGAAATCCACCCAACACAGCGAAAGAAGCAATGCGAAATAAAAGACAGAATCTGTCAAAACAGAACAGTCCGTAAAGACGAATTTTTAATAAATACTTCCGTTGCTCAGATCAGAAAACTCAAAACTAATGAAAGTTGCGTACATATCTGGGGAACACGCACGTAAATTGGCATATTTTTCTGATTTTTCTACAGAGAAAACAGCCCAGATTCGTGACAGATAGAAATCTGTTTCTGCGCAGAAATCCAAATCTAGTATCAACCTTCGATTAGAGGCTTCACTTGGCACAACAAAACACAAAACTAAGATAAGGAGAGGTTGCTACAGTAGTAAAAAACTTCCAAGACACAAATATAAAACAAAGTACTGTAGCAAAATAACACATGGGTTATCTCCCAAGAAGTTCTTTCTTTATAGCCATTAAGATGGGCTCAGCAGTTTTAATGATGCACTTGCAAGAAATAGTATTTGAAGCAAAAGAGAGCATCCAGAGGCAAATTCAAAACACATTTAAGTCTAACATGCTTCCTATGCATAGGAATCTTGTACACAAATAAATTCATGAAGAGCAAAGTGACAAGCATAGGAAGATAAAACAAGTGTAGCTTCAAAAATTTCAGCACATAGAGAGGTGTTTTAGTAACATGAAAATTTCTACAACCATATTTTCCTCTCTCATAATAACTTTCAGTACCATCATGAGCAAACTCAACAATATAACTATCACATGAAACATTTTTATCATGAGTCTCATGCATAAAATTATCATTTCTCTCCACATAAGCATAATCATTCTTATTAGTTGTAGTGGGAGCAAATTCAACAAAGTAGCTATCATTATTATTCTCATCAAGTGTAAGAGGCATAGTATAATCACAACAAAATTTACTCTCCATAGTAGGTGGCACCAAAAGACTACTATCATTATAATCATCATATATGGGAGGCAAAGTATCATCAAAGAAAATTTTCTCCTCAATTCTTGGGGGACTAAAAATATCATGCAAAACAGCTTCCCCAAGCTTAGAATTTTCCATATTATTAGCAACAATGGTGTTCAAAGTATTCATGCTAACATGTTCCATGGGTTTTTTAATTTTCGGATCAAACCATCCATGTCTTAACTCAGGAAATAGAATAAAAAGCTCATTGTTGTCCATTATGCCAAACTAGTGTAAACAAGAAACAAAAAGTTGCAATTGCAGGATCTAAAGGAAATAGCTTTGAGTACTTACAACGGCGAAAATAGCTTAGTAGCCGAGATCCAGAGTGTGAGTACCTTTTACCTTTCCTCCCCGGCAACGGCGCCAGAAAATACTTGATGCTGTCCAGGACTGGCGCGCTGTTGACGAGGGAGGAAATGGTGTAGCTTTCCTTCGTTCCCCGGCAACGGCGCCAGAAAATAGCTTGATGTCTACGCCCCCTCCTTTTCCTGTAGACAGTGTTGGGCCTCCAAGAGCAGAGGTTTGTAGAACAGCGAGCAAGTTTTCCCTTAAGTGGATCACCCAAGGTTTATCGAACTCGGGGAGGAAGAGGTCAAAGATATCCCTCTCATGCAACCCCGCAACCACAAAGCAAGAAGTCTCTTGTGTCCCCAACACACCAAATAGGTGCACTAGTTCGGCGAAGAGATAGTGAAATACAGGTGGTATGAATATATAGGAGCAGTAGCAACGGTGCCGTAAAATAGCTTGCCGGCGTGTAGTTGATGGTGGTAGTATTGCAGCAAGTAGTAACGCAAGTAAAATAGTAAACAAGCAGCGATAGCGATATTTAGGAACAAGGCCTAGGGATTAGACTTTCACTAGTGGACACTCTCAACATTGATCACATAACAGAATAGATAAATGCAAACTCTACACTCTTGTTGGATGATGAACACATTGCGTAGGATTACACAAACCCTCAATGCCGGAGTTAACAAGCTCCACAATTCAATGTTCATATTTAAATAACCTTAGAGTGCATGAAAGATCAATTCGACTAAACCAAGTACTAACATAGCATGCACACTGTCACCTTCATGCTTATGTAGGAGGAATAGTACACATCAATACTATCATAGCAATAGTTAACTTCGCAATCTACAAGAGATCATGATCATAGCATAAACCAAGTACTAACACGGATGCACACACTCGTCACCATTACATCGTGCGGGAGGAATAAAACTACTTTAATAACATTGCTAGAGTAGCACATAGATAAATTGTGATACAAATACATTGCAATCATAAAGAGATATAAATAAGCACTTCACTATGCCATTCATAACAGTGAATAAGTATTCCGTGAAATATAGCCTAAGAGACCCACACGGTGCACACACTCGTCACCTTTACACACGTGGGACAAGGAGTCTCCGGAGATCACATAAGTAAAATTCACTTGACTAGCATAACGACATCTAGATTACAAGCATCATCATATGAATCTCAATCATGTAAGGCAGCTCATGAGATTATTGTATTGAAGTACATAGGAGAGAGATTAACCACATAGCTACCGGTACAGCCCCGAGCCTCGATGGAGAACTACTCCCTCCTCATGGGAGCAGCAGCGGTGATGAAGATGGCGGTGGAGATGGCAGCGGTGTCGATGGAGAAGCCTTCCGGGGCACTTCCCCGTTCCGACGGCGTGCCGGAACAGAGACTCCCGTCACCCGCATCTTGGCTTCGCGATGGCGGCGGCTCCGGAAGGTTTCGTGGGTTTCGTCGAACGTATCGTGGTTTTCGATCCGGAGGCTTTAAATAGGCGAAGAGGCGGCGCAGGAGGGTCGAAGGGGTGCCCACACCATAGGGTGGCGCGGCCCCCCTGGCCGCGCCGGCCTAGGGTTTGGTGGGCCCGTGCCCCCTCTCGGCGGCTCTCGGGTGTTCCGGATGCTTCCGGCAAAATAGGAACCCGGGCGTTGATTTCGTCCGATTCCGAGAATATTTCGTTACTAGGATTTCTGAAACCAAAAACAGCAGAAAACGAGAACTGGCACTTCGGCATCTTGTTAATAGGTTAGTTCCAGAAAATGCACGAATATGACATAAAGTGTGCATAAAACATGTAGATAACATCAATAATGTGGCATGGAACATAAGAAATTATCGATACGTCGGAGACGTATCAATGCACTATAAAATCCATATCTTGAGCTAGGAAACTCGGAATGATGTGAAACCAATTTCGTTGGAAAGAGGGCGACAAGAGCTGCCTTCTCACATGATGAAATCATGGAAAAGAGTAGATGATGATTTTATCATGGTCATAGAGGTGTAACCTCTCAATATGGTATATCGGGAAAATCATCACCCTTGCGCGTGCAACATGCAATGCAACCGAAATCTGTTCCATGCATAAGAACCAAGAAGAACCAAGAACGCGATGCAATGCATGCAAGGTTTGAGCTCTCTCCGATGATACGACCCACTACCCTATCGAGCACAAACCTAATCCTTGCGCGTTCTTCTCGAGTCGGCAAGCTCCGCCTTAACCCTCTTCATCATTGTCCATGCCACCGTCTTCATCATTGCCCATGCCACCGTCTTCTCCCATCTTGTACGCACACCACCGTCGTCATCCATCTTCAACGCCGTCTTCTCTCTTCATCTTCAACACGGTCTTTGTCTCTCTTCGACACCATCTTCATCATTGTACTCGTCTTCTCCATCTTACAACCTTGAGTCCAACATGACTATGGACTTGACCTAAGATTGATTCTCAATGCAACCGTTAGTCCATAGGGATTGTCATCAATTACCAAAACCACACATGGGGTAAAGGACTTGTTCTTACACCAACTTGAGGAGCACACCCGAATGCCTCTGTAGGTTGATTTTCCTTGCCACTTGCCTCACTAAGATGAAGTTATCATGTAGGGACCTTCCTCTAACAAAAGCCGATTGGTTGGTGCTCACAACCTCACTCGACCTGCTCCGAAGCCTATTCGCCATAATCTTGGAGAAAAGTTTTGCAAAACTATGCACCAAGCTAATGGGGCGATAATCCTTAACCTCTGTGGCATCCTGCTTCTTAGGGATTAAAGTGATGAGGGCTCGGTTTAGGCGGGCAAAGCCGCGCCCATCCCCAACACTCAATTTGAACAAACCAGCCAGGATATCTCCTTTGATGATCGGCCATGCCCTCTGGTAGAAAGCTCATGTGAAACCATCCGGTCCCGACGTCCGGTCCGGGTGGAGGTCTTTAACCACCCTCCATATCTCCTCTTCAGTGAACATGTCATCCGGGTCCTGTAGGTGAGCTGTGGGGATCGCAAGCTCTTCCAGGTCAATCGAGTACTCTCTCGGTTGCACCTTCCCTAGCAACTGGAAATAAGCCTCGGTGAAAACCTCCACTTTCCTCTCCTGATCCGTCACAATCTCCTCTCCAATCCTCACGGAGGCAATGTGATTCTTCGCCCTTCTCCCATTGGCAACCGCATGGAAAAGGGCTGTGTTGGCATCCCCCTCTTTCAACCAACGTAATCTCTATCTTTGTCTTGCCATGGTACACTCGAGCGAAGCAAGCCCAAGCACATATTGCTTGAGAGTTCTCCTCAGCCAGACCTCCATAGGGGCCAACCTCCGTCTCTCCTGGGACACATCGAGGCGCAAGATCAGGGTGTTAGCGATCGCAATATTTAGCTTGACGTTTCCAACCCGTTTTTGCCCCCATGACTGCAGGCGCTCAGCCGCATTCCTGAAAAGCGCGTCCAACCTCCGGAAGGGATCCACAATGCCGGGGTCACAAACCCAGGCCTCCTTGACTGCCTCATCAAAACCCTCCAATTTGAGCCAGAAGTTCTCAAACTTAAACCTTCTCCTAGGACGAAAAGCCGCATTGAGGGCCAAGTGAAGTGGCGCATGATCCGAGACCGACGAAGATAAACCTTGCATCACAGAGTCACAATGCTGCAAGTCCCAGTCTACCGAAACAAGCACCCTATCAATGCGTGTAAGAGTAGCACTCTCCCGACCATTGCTCCAAGTGTAAATTCTCCCATGCATGTAGAGATCCTTCAGCTCATGCGCTTGCACAAACGCCCTGAAGCGCGGCATCATGCTCCTATCAAGGTTCTCATTATTCTTCTCAGAAGCATTCAGAATCATATTGAAATCTCCAGCCACCATCCACGGGCCCGGGCAAAGCACCCTTCTCTCCGTCAACTCCTGTAGAAACAAAAAAATTTCCTCCGCCCCTTGTGGCCCATAAACTGTAGTAAGCCACCATTTAGACTCGTCCCTAGTCGTGACCTCACCCGTGATGGCATACGTGTCGTAGCTCACATTGGCGATTTGGACCACCGAGGTGTCCCATGCCATAACCACTCCTCCTCTTGTATCATCCGCCGGCAAAAACACGAAGCCATCAAAAGATGGCCCCAAACATTGGGAGATGTAGAACTCATCCACCTCCCCAACCTTAGTCTCCGAGATACACACAATGCTCACATGCAAACTCTCCAAAAACTCCCGAATAGCACTCCTTTTCGCTGGATCATTCGTGCCGCGAACGTTCCAGAACAACAACTCCAAATTACAATCCATAAGAAAAAAGATACAGATTCCACTCCCACTAACACCTAGTGCGCCGCTAGCACAACTCTACAACCGTCCTGCTGGTCGAAGCTCTGGGGCATCATCTTCCCAAAGATGGACGCCAGGACCCTGATACGTCTCCGACGTATCGATAATTTCTTATGTTCCATGCCACATTATTGGTGATATCTACATGTTTTATGCATACTTTATGTCATATTTATGCATTTTCCGGCACTAACCTATTAACGAGATGCCGAAGAGCCGCTTGATGTTTTCTCGCTGTTTTTGGTTTCAGAAATCCTAGTAAGGAAATATTCTCGGAATTGGACGAAATCAACGCCCAGGGGCCTATTTTTCCACGAAGCTTCCAGAAGACCGAAGAGGATACGAAGTGGGGCCACGAGGTGGCCAGACACCAGGGCGGTGCGGCCTGGCCCTTGGCCACGCCGGCCTATCGTGTGGGGCCCTCGTGTGGCCCCCTGACCTATCTCCTCCGCCTACTTAAAGCCTTCATCGCGAAACCCCCAGTACCGAGAGCCACGATACGGAAAACCTTCCAGAGACGCCGCCGTCGCCAATCCCATCTCGGGGGATTCAGGAGATCGTCTCCGGCACCCTGCCGGAGAGGGGAATCATCTCCCGGAGGACTCTTCACCGCCATGGTCGCCTCCGGAGTGATGAGTGAGTAGTTCACCCCTGGACTATGGGTCCATAGCAGTAGCTAGATGGTCGTCTTCTCCTAATTGTGCTTCATTGTCGGATCTTGTGAGCTGCCTAACATGATCAAGATCATCTATCTGTAATGCTATATGTTGTGTTTGTTGGGATCCGATGGATAGAGAATACTATGCTATGTTGATTATCAATCTATTATCTATGTGTTGTTTATGATCTTGCATGCTCTCCGTTATTAGTAGAGGCTCTGGCCAAGTTTTTGCTAGTAACTCCAAGAGGGAGTATTTATGCTCGATAGTGGGTTCATGCCTCCATTAAATCTGGGACAGTGACAGAAAGTTCTAAGGTTGTGGATGTGATGTTGCCACTAGGGATAAAACATCGATGCTATGTCTAAGGATGTAGTTGTTGATTACATTACGCACCATACTTAATGCAATTGTCTGTTGTTTGCAACTTAATACTGGAAGGGGTTCGGATGATAACCTGAAGGTGGACTTTTAGGCATAGATGCATGCTGGATAGTGGTCTATGTACTTTGTCGTAATGCCCAATTAAATCTCACTATACTCATCATATCATGTATGTGCATGGTCATGCCCTCTATATTTGTCAATTTCCCAACTGTAATTTGTTCACCCAACATGCTTATTCTTATCGGAGAGACGCCTCTAGTGAACTGTGGACCCCGGTCCATTCTTTTAATCGAATACAATCTACTGCAATACTTGTTCTACTGTTTTCTGCAAACAATCATCATCCACACTATACATCTAATCCTTTGTTACAGCAAGCCGGTGAGATTGAGAACCTCACTGTCACGTTGGGGCAAAGTAATTTGGTTGTGTTGTGCAGGTTCCACGTTGGCGCCGAAATCCCTGGTGTTGCGCCGCACTACATCTCGCCGCCATCAACCTTCAACGTGCTTCTTGGCTCCTACTAGTTCGATAAACCTTGGTTTCTTACTGAGGGAAAACTTGCCGCTGTACGCATCACACCTTCCTCTTGGGGTTCCCAACGGACGCGTGTTGTACGCGTATCAAGCTCTTTTTCTGGCGCCGTTGCCGGGGAGATCAAGACACGCTGCAAGGGGAGTCTCCACTTCAATCTCTTTACTTTGTTTTTGTCTTGCTTTATTTTATTTACTTTCTTTGTTTGCTGCACTAACTCAAAACACACAAAAATTAGTTGCTAGTTTTACTTTACTTGCTATCTGGTTTGCTATATCAAAAACACAAAAAATTAGTTACTTGCATTTACTTTATCTAGTTTGGTTTATTTACTGTTGCTAAAATGGGTACTCCTGAAAATACTAAGTTGTGTGACTTCACAACCACAAATAATAATGATTTCTTATGCACACCTATTGCTCCACCTGCTACTATAGCAGAATTCTTTGAAATTAAACCTGCTTTACTGAATCTTGTTATGAGAGAGCAATTTTCTGGTGTTAGTTCTAATGATGCTGCTGCCCATCTCAATAATTTTGTTGAATTATGTGAAATGCAAAAGTATAAGGATGTAGATGGTGACATTATAAAATTAAAATTGTTTCCTTTCTCATTAAGAGGAAGAGCTAAAGATTGGTTGCTATCTCTGCCTAAGAATAGTATTGATTCATGGACTAAATGCAAGGATGCTTTTATTGGTAGATATTATCCCCCTGCTAAAATTATATCTTTGAGAAGCAGCATAATGAATTTTAAACAATTGGATAATGAGCATGTTGCACAAGCATGGGAAATAATGAAATCTTTGGTTAAAAACTGCCCAACCCATGGACTGACTACTTGGATGATCATCCAAACCTTTTATGCAGGACTGAATTTTTCTTCGCGGAACCTATTGGATTCAGCTGCTGGAGGTACCCTTATGTCCATCACTCTAGGCGACGCAACAAAGCTTCTTGATAATATGATGATTAATTACTCTGAATGGCACACGGAAAGAGCTCCACAAGGTAAGAAGGTAAATTCCGTCGAAGAAACCTCCTCCTTGAGTGATAAGATTGATGCTATTATGTCTATGCTTGTGAATGGTAGGACTAATGTTGATCCTAATAATGTTCCGTTAGCTTCATTGGTTGCTCAAGAAGAACATGTTGATGTGAACTTCATTAAAAATAATAATTTCAACAACAATGCTTACTGGAACAATTCTAGTAACAACTATAGGCCATATCCTTATAATAATGGTAACGGTTATGGTAATTCTTATGGGAATTCTTACAACAATAATAGGAACACACCCCCTTGACTTGAAGCTATGCTTAAAGAATTTATTAGTACACAAACTGCTTTTAACAAATCTGTTGAAGAAAAGCTTGGGAAAATTGATACACTTGCTTCTAAAGTCGATAGTCTTGCTGCTGATGTTGATCTTTTGAAATCGAAAGTTATGCCTAATGAAAATAATAATAATAAGATTATTACTACATCAAATGCCATCCAAGTTAGAATTAATGAGAATATAAGATTGATGGCCGAATTGCGTGCTAGGTGGGAAAAAGAAGAAAATGCTAAAGAAGATAATATAGCTAAAGTTTGGACTATTACCACCAGTAGCAATGCTAATGCTCCACATGTTGCTGCACCTCCTACTATTTATGGTAAAATAATTGGTGTTGACAATGTTTCCACTTCTAATGCAAAGCGTGAAAAACTGCCTGAAACTGCTAAAACTGTTGAAACTACCTGTGATAAAACTGCTGATTTTTTTCCAACATTGGGGACAATGATCCCATTGCTTTAGATTATAATGGTTTGGATTTTTATGATTGCCACATCTCTGAAGTTATAAAGTTCTTACAAAAACTTGCTAAGAGTCCTAATGCTAGTGCTATAAATTTGGCTTTCACGAAATATATTATAAATGCTCTCATAAAAGCTAGAGAAGAGAAACTAGAACGCGAAGCTTCTATTCCTAGGAAGCTAGAGGATGGTTGGGAGCCCATCATTAAGATGAAGGTCAATGACTTTGATTGTAATGCCTTATGTGATCTTGGTGCAAGTATTTCCGTTATGCCTAAGAAAATCTATAATATGCTTGACTTGCCACCATTGAAAAATTGTTATTTGGATGTTAATCTTGCCGATAACTCTACAAAGAAACCTTTGGGGAGAGTTGATAATGTTCGCATTACCGTTAACAATAACCTTGTCCCCGTTGATTTTGTTGTCTTGGATATTGAATGCAATGCATCTTGTCCCATTATATTGGGAAGACCTTTTCTTCGAACCGTTGGTGCTATCATTGATATGAAGGAAGGTAATATTAAATATCAATTTCCTCTCAAGAAAGGTATGGAACACTTCCCTAGAAAGAGAGTGAAGTTACCTTTTGATTCTATCATTAGAACAAATTATGATGTTGATGCTTCGTCTCTTGATAATACTTGATACACACTTTCTGCGCCTAGCTGAAAGGCGTTAAAGAAAAGCGCTTATGGGAGACAACCCATGATTTTACTACTACACTTTTATTTTATATTTGAGTCTTGGAAGTTGTTACTACTTTAGCAACCTCTCCTTATCTTAGTTTTGTTGCATTGTTGTGCCAAGTAAAGTCTTTGATAGTAAGGTTCATACTAGATTTGGATTACTGCGCAGTAAACAGATTTCTTTGCTGTCACGAATCTGGGCCTAATTCTCTGTAGGTAACTCAGAAAATTATGCCAATTTACGTGAGTGATCCTCAGATATGTATGCAACTTTCATTCAATTTGAGAATTTTCATTTGAGCAAGTCTGGTTCCTCAATAAAATTCATCTTTACGAACTGTTCTGTTTTGACAGATTCTGCCTTTTATTTCGCATTGCCTGGTTTTGCTATGCTTGATGGATTTTTCGATTCCATTAACTTTCAGTAGCTTTGTGCAATGTCCAGAAGTGTTAAGAATGATTATGTCACCTCTGAACATGTGAATTTTGATTGTGCACTAACCCTCTAATGAGTTGTTTTGAGTTTGGTGTGGAGGAAGTTTTCAAGGATCAAGAGAGGAGGATGATACAATATGATCAAGGAGAGTGAAAGCTCTAAGCTTGGGGATGCCCCGGTGGTTCACCCCTGCATATTTCAAGAAGACTCAAGCGTCTAAGCTTGGGGATGCCCAAGGCATCCCCTTCTTCATCGACAACATTATCAGGTTCCTCTAGTGAAACTATATTTTTATTCCATCACATCTTATGTACTTTGCTTGGAGCGTCCGTTTGTTTTTGTTTTTGTTTTGTTTGAATAAAATGGATCCTAGCATTCATTGTGTGGGAGAGAGACACGCTCCGCTGTTGCATATGGACAAATATGTCCTTAGGCTTTACTCATAATATTCATGGCGAAGGTTGAATCTTCTTCGTTAAATTGTTATATGGTTGGAATCGGGAAATGCTACATGTAGTAATTGGTA
Source organism: Lolium rigidum (assembly GCF_022539505.1). Classification (NCBI taxonomy): domain Eukaryota; kingdom Viridiplantae; phylum Streptophyta; class Magnoliopsida; order Poales; family Poaceae; genus Lolium; species Lolium rigidum. The sequence goes on from NC_061511.1 coordinate 69,041,653, forward strand.
GAATGTCTTGAATAATGTGATACTTGGCAATTGTTGTGCTCATGTTTAATCTCTTGCATAATATACTTTGCACCTATTAATGAAGAAATACATAGAGCTTGCTAAACTTTGGTTTGCATAATTGGTCTCTCTAAGGTCTAGATAATTTCTAGTAAGGGTCGAACAACAAGGAAGACGGTATAGAGTCTTATAATGTTTACAATATGTCTTTTATGTGAGTTTTGCTGTACCGCTTCATACTTGTGTTTGTTTCAAATAGCCTTGCTATCCTAAACCTTGTATCGAGAGGGAATACTTCTCATGCATCCAAAATCCTTGAGCCAACCACTATGCCATTTGTGTCCACCATACCTACCTACTACATGGTATTTCTCCACCATTTCAAAGTAAATTGCTTGAGTGCTACCTTTAAACAATTCAAAATTAATTACCTCTGATTTGTGTCAATGTTTTATAGCTCATGAGGAAGTATGTGGTGTTTATCTTTCATTCTTGTTGGGCAACTTTCACCAATGGACTAGTGGCTTCATCCGCTTATCCAATAATTTTGCAAAAAGAGCTGGCAATGGGATTCCCAGTCCCAAATTAATTCAAAAATAGACACTCCTTCATGGTATGTGATTGTTGGACGGCACCCGAAGGATTCGGTTAGCCATGGCTTGAGAAAGCAAAGGTGGGGAGGAGTGTCATCTAAATAAAACTAAAATAAAAAGGCACTCCTTCATGGTATGAGATTGTTGGCAGGCACCCGAGGATTCGGTTAGCCATGGTTTGTGAAAGAAATGTTGGAAGGAGTGCCACCCAAAAATAAAAATAAAATGGGAGCCGCTCTTTGAAGGTTTGTCTGGCAAGGGGGTTAGAGTTCCCACTACCATTCGTTGACAACAACAAACACCTCTCAAAACTTTACTTTTATGCTCTCTATATGTTTTCAAAATCAAAGCTCTAGCACAAACATAGCAATCAATGCTTCCCTCTGCGAAGGGCCTTTCTTTTACTTTTATGTTGAGTCAGTTCACCTATCTCTCTCCACCTCAAGAAACAAACACTTGTGTGAACTGTGCATTGATTCCTACATACTTGCATATTGCATTTGTTATATTACTTTATGTTGACAATATCCATGAGATATACATGTTACAAGTTGAAAGCAACCGCTGAAACTTAATCTTCCTTTGTGTTGCTTCGATACTTATACTTTGAATTATTGCTTTATGAGTTAACTCTTATGCAAGACTTATTGATGCTTGTCTTGAAAGTACTATTCATGAAAAGTCTTTGCTATATGATTCATTTGTTTACTCATTGCATTACATTGCTTTGATCGCTGCATTCATTACATGT